>NC_057814.1:446985126-447285126 GCF_018294505.1 Triticum aestivum | reverse complement strand
CAATCATCGATGGATTCCAGCTGACTCGAGTCCTTATGGACGGTGGCAGCAGTCTTAACCTGCTATATCAGGACACTGTCCGCAAAATGGGTATTGATCTGTCAAGAATCAAGCCCACTAAAACCACCTTTAACGGTGTAATACCTGGTCTAGAAGCCCGCTGCACGGGATCAATAACATTGGAAGTGGTCTTCGGTTTGCCGGACAACTTCCGAAGCGAAGATTTGATCTTCGACATCGTCCCCTTCCGCAGTGGTTATCATGCGCTGCTCGGAAGAACCGCCTTCGCCTGCTTCAATTTGGTCCCGCATTATGCTTATTTAAAGCTCAAAATGTCCGGACCCCGCGGCTTTATTACATTTAATGGAAACATGGAGCGCTCCCTCCACACCGAGGAGCACACCGCGACCCTCGCAGGCAAGGTACAAAGTGGCCCTGTCAAGCCGCACACCTCATCGGCCATCAAGCCCCCGGACAATGTTAAACGAGTCCGGTCCACTCTGCACGATGACAGCTCGGCAACTCTAGAGCTGGACTAGCAGTTTCGCCTCCGTCGTTTGCCACTCACATCCGTGGTGTTTGTACCGCGTGTGCATAATTACGCACTCAAGATACCTTGGGCATCGACGGAGGCAAAATACGGACATGTCTATAGTACGGTTTGACCCTATATGACCTTGACCTTTTTTCTTTGATCATCTTTTCCATTTTCCTCTTCAATACCACAGGTGCATTAAAACCTAGCTACTCCACGGACGTACAAGGACTCTTTTCGAGCCCGGTTTCGTACAAACAACCGTGAGCCATTCCTTTCAAGGAATCTCCCTCAAAGGCGAAAGCGACGCAGACGTGTGGCAGGTTGTACATGGGATCTTCAAGACCACCTTTTCAGGACCTGCATACAGCTTTTCCTTGTTAACAAATTCTCGGCATGTAAAATAGCCTTGATGCTGCTGGCATCCTCTATAACAATCAGACTATAATGGAAACAATTTTGCCCAACCTTGTTCGGTATTGGCTTACTTCCTAATCTGTATTCCCTCTTTACGTCAGATGGGCATTTACACCTCGGCACGATTTAAATCGCCAAGGGCTTTATTGATCCATATATATCTTCGAAAATAGAGAGTCCGAACACTCTCAGAGTAGACTTCGGCGTCCCGAATACTGCATTATATGCATCGGCTCCGAATCATGTCTTTGGTTAATAGTTGGGTTGGCCGGCTCCTGTGGTTACCACCTTACATTCCGCTTGTTCGGCTAAGGTAGTAAAGGGAGAACTACTGCGATTGTGTTTCTGGTTTGTCCGGTCAAGCACCTCAGTAGAGAAAGCCAAAAACTGACTGTCATGAGGCGGCGAGAGCTGTTCAGCAATTCGGCGACTTACTAAATCTCTAGCGATTTCTTCCGTATTACACAAAGGACTGGCTGTCTTCCAGTCATGCGCATAAGGCATCCAAGTTTGGATAGCCGCATGCGCACCAGGGGCTACCTCACAGTCCCATTGTCAAACTCCTATGGCTAAGTGAGAGTGATAAAGCCACATAGTCTGATTGCCTGGTTTGCCGCGCTAACACCTCCTTTACGGACCAAGACGTTGGGTCAATCATGGTCATGTGCTATTCCGAACACCCCCGTAGTATCTACGTGGGGGATAAAGCCGATGACTGGTAAACTTTCAAAAATAAAAACGGCCGCACAGGAGGTAAATATTTCACATAAAAGAACAAATATATAACAAAGGCCTTGTTTCATAACACAAACTCTGGATAGCCCGGATACATTCATTCAAACACGATATCCTTCGAGCATTGACCCTCTATTAAACGGGCACCCTCCAGGACATCCTTGAAGTAGCGCTCCGGCTTGCGGTATCCCTTGCCTTCGAGCGGACCCTCAACTGCCACGTTGGCGGCCTTCATCTTCGCCCAGTGCATATTGACACGAGCAAAGGCCATCCGCGCACACTCTATGCACACCGAGCACTTCACAGCCTCAAGTCGGGGCAAGGCGTCGCCGAGCCGCTTGACCAGGCCAAAGTAGCTGCTAGGAATGGCTCCGGCTGGCCATAGCCGGACTATGATGTCCTTCATGGCTAAACCAGGCATCCTGTGCAGCGCGGCCAGCTGCATCATCTAGTTGTTTAGCAGCGTTGGCTGCTCCGGCGCCAGGTACTGTGACCAGAAGAACTTCTCCGTCGTGTTCCCTTCTTGGGCCCGGAAATGCTGTGCGGCGTCAGCAGCACTCCTTGGGAGATCCGCAAAAGCGTCTGGAGCACTCCATAGTCTATTTAGTAAAACATATCTCCGACCGCCAAATATACTCTGTAAAGAAAAGGCTTACCAACCGCTATTTGTTCGGCTTGCTTGATCTCCTCGCGAGCCGCCCGGGACTCAGTCCGGGCCTCTTTGGCCTCTTGGAGGGCTTTGGCAAGTTCGGCTGCCTGGGCCTTATTCTGCTCCTCCATGGACTCGCACTTACTGGCGGCGTCCTTGAGCTCTTGCTCCACTTCGGTCACCCTCTCCTCATACTAGCTTTGTCTGCGGCCGCTTTGCTTGCCCTCGCCTCCTCCCGGGCTTCGGCAAGGGCACCCTTGAGGGTCTCGACCTCGGTTGCGCTACCTACAATCATACACATAGCAGCACATGAGCTTAAACTCTGAGTTTGCATTTCAATTTAGGCTTGTACTAGATCTTTCAAAAACAAAACATACCATGTGCCTCATCGAACCGCTTGTTAACGCGGTCGATCTCATCATCTGCCAGCTTCCGCTTGAGCTCGGCTACTTCGGCGGCCTGGGCGGTCTCCACTAACAATGAATCTTGTTTGTCAAAGTAGACAAGTATGTTATCTCCGGCGAATATTTGATCCTCTGTTCGGCCCTTTTTCAAGAACCGAACAGAGTCTCAGGGGCTACTATCTATATACAGGCACATTTTTTCATATGAAAAGCGGCTAAGAATATTGCATCACATACCTCAAAGCTTGTTAACAGGCAGGTGAAGGATTCGTTCAGCCCGCTTTTGGCGGACTAAACCTTTTTAACCACTGTACCCATCAGGGTACGGTGTTCATCCACAATGGAAGCACGACGAAGTGCTTCTCTCAAAGTGTCCGGCACCTCCGGATTGATGGAGGTCGCCGGTGGAGTTGGCACTCCCCCTCCCTCAAAGGGGGCTGCTCGCTTGATTTTGGAGCCGTGTGGGTCTCCAGAACGGTATTCGGCTGGGGGCCGGACTGGTCCAGGCCCCCGTCATCAGTTTCCATGGGGGTTGCGCCCCCCATCTTCTTTGCAGCCGAGGCATTACCCTTCGGCGCCATCTCAGCGGCCTTCCGCACTTCTCCCTGGCCCGGAGAGGTCCTTTGGGATAACACCTCGGTGTCATCCGTGGCATGTGGCAGAGAGGCTCGTGGAGGCCTTTCGCTCTCCATCATCCCCGGCTCCAGAGAATTCCCCTCCGACAATGATTGTTGGGGGAGATCATGGGCCGGACTGAAATACATAAATGATATGTTATCCTACAATTTGTAAAAGGTCGGATATGTGTGTAGTATCTTCGAATGCTTACGATTCGGCCAGGGACTTCACCCTGGGGCGCCGCTGCGGGATGACTTCGGCATCTGAGTCCGAGCCATCTGAGAGGGATATCCTCCCCCTTTTGGACGCCTCCGCCTCTATGTCTGCGGAGGCCGCCCTTTTCTTCTTCTTCCCTTTAGGGGAGAATTGCTTTCTTCCTTTTCCTCCTCCTCGTCCTCATCCCCCTCGTGGGAGGAGTGAGCCTCGGTCTCTTTGGACATTGCGTCCGAAGAACCCTTACGGCGGAAGCCACTTTTGGCCGCCTTGCCCTTCTTCTTGGCCCTCTTCTCTGGCGCCTGGTACAGCGCCAGGAGCAGCATCCTCATTAGCAGAGGATCAGCTGGGTACTTGGGTAGCGGTGCCGGACACTTGATCTGCTCTGCTTTCTTTGTCCATCCCTGATTATAGGATAGATGTTTCAAGCATACCCCTTTTCATTCATGAACTGAGTTATGTTTGGAAATTGAATACTTAGCTGGGAGGCTGGGTGATCGCAGTCGAGGCTGATGTCGTTGGTCGTCTCCGGCCATGACTTCTGGGCCTTGAAAAGCAGCATCCGGATTGCTTCATGCGTCGTGCCGAAGAATCGCTGTAGGGTCCGCTGCCCTTCTGGATTGAACTCCCACATGTGGAGAGGCGGCGTTGGCAGGGAAGGATCCGGTGGAAGAGCATCACCTGGATCACGTCAGTGAGGCTAGTGTTCTTTTCAATGATATTCTTGATGCGCTTTTGCAGCATCATCACTTCGTCAGTTGATCCCTAGTCCAGGCCCTTGTTGGTCCACGACTCCAGCCGCATCGGGGGTCCGGACCTAAATTCAGGAGTGGCCGCCCAGTTGGCGCCGTGAGGTTCGGTGATGTAGAACCACTCCTGTTGCCATATCTTGACCGTCTCCACGAAGACCCCTTTGGGCTAGGTGACGTTGGGGAGCTTGCTCACCATGGCGCCGCCGCAGTCCGCGTGCTGCCCGTCGACCACCTTCGGCTTCACGTTGAAAACTTTGAGCCATAGACCAAAGTGCGGGGGATGCGGAGGAGCGCTTCGCACACAATGATGAACGCCGAGATGTGGAGAAAGGAATTCGGGGCTAGATTGTGGAAATCCAGCCCGTAATAGAACATGAGGCCGCGGACAAAGGGGTGGAGGGGAAACCCTAGTCCACAGAGGAAGTGGGGGATAAATACCACCCTTTCGCGAGGCTCCGGACTGGAGATGACCTGCTTCTTGGCAGGGATCCTGTGCGCAACGTCCGCACTCAGGTACCCCACCTCCCGGAGCCCCTTGACATCGTCCTCTGTCACGGAGGAGGCCACCCCCTTGCCTTGGGAGCCGGATCCAGACATGGCTGGAAGGTTGGTGGCGATGAGGATGGAAAGGCTGAGGAAGAAGAAGGCGTGGGGTAAAAAGATGGATCCTTATCCGTTTATATAGGTTGTGAATATCAAGCACCCCCCTCAAGCCCTGAAGCTCTCCTATTCCCAAGGGGTCGTGCGAATGGCACGGTTGGATTACCCAAACAGTATTGATGGGAATCCCGCAATAAGGGGACACGATCTCTGCTTTGACAAGACGTGTCACTCAAGGCTATGTCTCGAAACGTGAAGCGGGAGGCCATAAAACGGTTTGAAATAATAAAGGGGTCAGACGTAATGTTTCGCCAAAAAAGATGTCAATAGACATGCCTTATTTTGATTAAGTATTGTGCCCTTGTGGTTAAGTGTTGTAACTGTTATGCGGAGCCGGATACAGTTCTCTTGTCCAGAAGACTGCTTTGGAATACTCGGAGGAGGAACCCGCCTTGCAATGCCGAAGACAATCTGCGCGCCGGACACATCGTCATTGAAACCTGGTTCAGGGGCTACTGAGGGAGTCCTAGATTATGGGGTCCTCGGGCATCCGGGCTATGTGACATGGGCCGGACTGATGGGCCGTGACGATACAAGATAGAAGGCTTTCCCCCGTGTCCGGATGGGACTCTCCTTTGCGTGGATGGCAAGCTTAGCATCTGGATGAGTAGTTTCCTTTCTCTGTAACCCGACTGTGGACAACCCTAGGCCCCTCCGGTGTGTATATAAACCGGAGGGTTTAATACGAAGAGGCTATCACAAATCATACATGCTAGGCATCTAGGGTTTAGCCATTACGATCTCGAGGTAGATCGACTCTTGTAACCCCTATATTCATCAAAGTTAATCAAGCAGGAAGTAGGGTATTACCTCCATTAAGAGGGTCCAAACCTGTAAAACATTGTGTCACCTGTCTCCTGTTACCTTCGATCTTCAGACGCACAGTTCGGGACCCCCTACCCGAGATCGGCCGGTTTTTACACCGACACCCTCCCCTTCCCCTCCCCGACCCCCAACCACGCCAAGCCATCGAATCTAGCCTCCGCCGCAGCGGTGGACCTCACACCCCGCCGGATCTACCTTCCGCACCTTGGAACCCCCAACTGCCAACTCACCACTTCACCGGAGCGGCTTCAGCAACTGGCTTGTCCACCGCTCCAGATCTCCTTGACCGCCATCATCGTCCGCTGCAACGGATCTGCATAACCGGCACCCTCGTCCACCACAATGTAGGCCCTTCACTGACTCCCTTGTCCGCCCCATCGCTGGCCCTTCATACAAGCCCTCGTCTACCGCAACAGATCCGCCTCATCGAAAGCACCGTACACCACGCTGGATGTGCTTCGCCGACGCCTTCGTCCACTGCACCGGACCCGCTACACGGACGCCATATTCAACTCCACCAACCCTGCTTTACTGACGCCGCAGCCTCATCAGGTTATTTCGATTTGTACTGCTTTGGTTTTTCTCTTCTTTATCGTGGAACTGTGCACTTACCGAAAGAGGCTTTCGCCCCACTTTATAAATAAAGCAAACCGCCCGAGAGCATACAAAAAGGACTAGTTCACACACACACACACACACACAAGTCTCACAAGAGGATACAAAAGGTTCTGCTGAGGGCACAGCTCAACAAGCCCAAACAAAAGGAAAAAAGGGCGCTGGAGCGCACAGCAGGCGTCTAGTCTGGCTCCGGAGGAGGCGGAAGGGGCGGCGACGACAGATGGACGGCCATCGAGCGAAGGTCGGTGATGAAGGTGGAGATGGCGTCCCGGTCCTGAGGACGGCTAAGCGACCGCCAAAGCTGCAAGTAACCAGACAATTTGAAAAGAGCGTCAGTAGCCCGTCGAAGAGGAGTGCGCTGGATCACAAGCTTGTTGCGGATCGTCCAGAGAGTCCACGCGATAGCCCCAATCTCAAGCCACCTAATGTGGCAAGAGGCAAGGGGGAGTTCTGGAGTTTGGCAAATAGGTAGGGGAAGTTTGTGTGGCACCAATTCCCACCCACCACCTCCCTAAAGCAGCTCCAAAGAAATTGAGCGGGCACACACGAGAAGAAGATGTGATTCGAGTCTTCGGGAACACCGCATAGCGGGCATAGGCCAGAGCCCGGGCCATTGCGTTTGTGGACCTCGACACCAGACGGGGTTCGTCCGCGAATCCATTGCCACATGAAGATCCGAATTTTCAGTGGAAGGCAGATGGACCACACCGTCATAAGGGGGAGGCGCGGTGGAGGGGGCGATGGCCTGGTATAGGGACTTTGTGGAGAATTGGCCAGACGGCTCAAGGCGCCTCCTCACCTGATCCGGGCCAGCATCCACTACCGGCTCATGGAGAGCAACGCAATCAAGCAACTCACGCCAAGCGGCGGAATCCGGAGGCCCAAATGGCCTCCGGAATGCGAGGCGCCCTAAGTCAATAAGGGCCCTCTCTACCAAGATCAAAGGGTCAGCAGCGATGGAGAAGAGGTCGGGGAAGCGCGCCGTGAAGCGGGTGTTGCCGGCCCACCGGTCAAACCCGAACAAAGTTGTAGCCCCAGATCCAACCGAGATGGAGGTCCTAATGCGGAGGATTGGGAGAAGTTGGATGACCGACTGCCAGAACTAGGAACTGCCAATGCGCTGATAGAAGTCTTGGGGTTGCCCATGCTGGTACTTGTTCCGGATGATGTCTAACCAGAGGCCACGTGACCTTGCGAGATGAACCAGAGCCAGCGGGATAGGAAGGCAATATTCATGCGCTTAGAGCACATGATACCAAGGCCACCTTGTTCCCGAGGCTTGCAAATGTCCGGCCAGCTGACCATATGGTATTTCTGCATATTGTTGTCGCCAACCCAATAGAAGCGAGACTGGAATTTGGCGATCTCATGGTGTAGAGTCTCGTGAAGGCTGTAGAAGCTCATGAGGAATGCGAGGACGCTGGAGAGGGAGGAGTTCATGAGGATCATCTGAGCCGCCTTTGACAACCACCTACCCTGCCATGGCTCGATGTGCGTTTGCAACTTGGCCATGGTCGGACGTAAGTCAGCGACGGTAAGCCGAGAGTAACTAATGGGCGTTCCCAAGTAGGTCGTGGGGAAGGAGCCCAAGCAGAAGTTGAGCCGGTTGGCAATGTACAGGGACTCCGCAGGAGAGTAGCCCATCACCATCACATCACTCTTGTCAAAGTTGATCTTGAGGCCAGACATTTGTTGGAAGCAGAGGAGGAGGAACTTAAGGTTAGAGATGTCCGCATCCGAGCCTTCGACCATGTTGATGGTGTCATCGGCGTACTGGAGGAGGGAGATCCCAGAGCCGCCGGCCAGGTGGGGGTGATCCCACGAATATGGCCAGCAGCCTTAGCCTTGTCCAAGATGGCGGCAAGCGCGTCCACCACCATATTGAACAAGAATGGGGAGAACGGATCGCCTTGTCTAACCCCACAGAGGGTGGGGAAGTAAGGGCCGATCTCTCCATTGATGTTCACAGCAGTGCGACCGCAGGAAACCATCTGGATCACTCTGGAAATCCATCGGTCGTCAAAGCCTTTCCGGAGAAGAACTTCCCGAAGGAAGGGCCAACTAACAGTGTCGTACGCCTTATGGAAAACGATCTTCAGGAAAACCGCCTTGAGGTGCTTAGACCGGACCTCATGGAGGACTTCGTGGAGAACTAGCACCCCATCCAGGATATACCGCCCTTGAATGAAGGCGGACTGGTTGGGGTGGGTAATGTGGTCGGCAAGCAGGGTCACCCTATTGGCGTACCCTTTCGCCCGGATCCGGAAAATCACATTGATGACCGTGATCGGGCGAAACCGATAGATGTCAGAAGCTCCAGGCAACTTGGGGATGAGCGAAATGATCCCATAGTTGAGGCACCCGAGGTTGATGGACCCAGCATAGAACTCGTCGAAGATGGCCATGATCTCAGTTTAATCACGTTCCAGAATGACTGGAAGAATTAAACCGGGAGGCCATCTAGCCCCGGTGCCGAGGTAGGATTCATGCCTCTAATGGCAGTCCAGACCTCGCCCTCAGAGAAGGGGTCCGTAAGGGCCGCGTTCTCCGTGTCAGAAACCAGCTGGAGGCCGGTCCAGCAATCACGGGCTAGGGAAAGGCCGCTCCAAGGAGCGGCGGAGAACAGGGACCTATAGTACCCATCAACATGGGCCCAGATGTCACAGGGGGACTGCAGGAGAGCCGGGCCATCCCAAAGGAGGGGGATGGTGTTGCGTCTACGGCGGCCATTCGCAATGGCCTGAAAGTAGGCCGTGTTCGCGTCGCCCATCAATACCCATTTCTGGGTGCCACGAAGGCGCCAATAGGCCTCCTCATCGGAGAAGATGACGGAGAGTTGGTCTTCCAAGTCGTAACGGTAGAGCCACTCGTCAGGAGAGAGGCCGGTCGCGTCGACGCGTAGGTCCAGGGCGTGGATGGCAGTCAACAGGGCCTTCTTGCGTTCGCGGAGGTCATGCCCCAGGTTGGCGCCCCATCCCTTCATGAACTGTCAGCCACGCTTGGCACAGAATTGCCATGAGTCAATGGCCGAAGGGGGCGGGGATGGGGGTGAGCATGAGCCTCCACCCAGCGAGCGCCAACCGCCTCCACGAAACCAGTTTGGGATAGCCAGAAAGTCTCAAACCGGAACCGGGGGGGGGGGATCGGCGACCACTCATTGACGGAGGATAGGAGGAGGGGCACGTGGTCGGACCCAATCCGGGTGATGCTCCGGAGGGAAGCTACGGAGCAGTGGAGGTCCCATTCTAGGGAGACTAGGACCCTATCCAGGACGGACTGGGTCGGGGAAGCCTGACGATTGGTCCAGGTATATCTGGCACCAATCCTATCTATCTCGCGGAGACCAAGGTCAGCAATGCAGTCATTAAACATTCATCCGCACAAAGTTGACATTCGTATTGCTCTTGTCATCCGCGAACCGGAGGAGGTTAAAGTCACCTCCAACCACCACCGGAAGAGAGGCCGCCGAAACATTCTGGTGGAGCTCCTCGAGGAAGGAGGCCGACCTACTGTGGTCAGCCGGGCCGTAGACGATGATGACCTCCCACTTGAAGTTAAGGGCCTGTTCGGAGAGTTCCATGCTAACAAAGAACTGGCCCCGATCCATGCTACCCACCTCGAAGGTGGCATCCTTCACACCTAAAAGGATGCCACCCGAATGGCCGGTGCTCCAGCTAGAAGGGAGCCAATGCCAAGCGAAGAGGTGGGAGCTCACACGATCGAGCTCCGGAAGAGAGAAGTCCGTGCGCATGGTTTCTTGGATGGCGACAATGTCAACGTGTTCATCACGAATGTACTCGATGAGTTGGCGGGGGCGGCCATCATGGCCGAAGCCGTGGATGTTCCAGAAGAGGGCACGCATTAAGGAGCCATTAGGGGGCTGCTTGACCCCAGGACACGAGACGCGCTTTGAGCGTGGAAAGCGGCGGTACGAGAGCGCGTGCGACCACGGAGCCCGGCCGCAGCAAGCGGAAGAAGGCCACCGGCACACCGAGGCTGTGTCGTGGTGGCGTCCTCCGAAGGGGGCGGGGGTGTGGTAGGCGTGAGCATAGTCACAAAGGCTTCCGCTAGTCTACCATCAAGAATCTCGTGGGCCTGAATGGCCTCGATCTGGACTAAGGGGGAGCAAACTTCCCCTAAAGACGATCGCGGAGTCCGTCGCCACCTTTGCCAAGTGGCCAAGAGGAATCGACTCGAGCGCAGAAAAGGAGCAACTAGCAGCAGAGGAGGGGACGACAGGGGTACCTGGCTCCACATTCTGGGTAGCGGCCCGGAGCTCCGGCCGCTCGAGAATGGGCAGAGCGGGGCTACCATCCGGTCGGGCAGCGTCGAGCCGATCTCTACGGTGGGAGGCCATCACCGGGGAGGAGGTCGACCGGCCACGCTGAGAGTAGGCCGCGGACCATGGAGGGGGAGGGGGAGCAGCCACTGGAGTGGTCACCCGCGACTCCCGACCCGCATCCAGGGCCGACAAGGAGGTCGGCTGTGGCTCCAGAGCTGAGCACCCCAGGAGCAGTGGAGCGGGTGGTACAGAGGGCGGAGAGGCGACTGAAGCAGGGGGCGCAGGTGGTGGAGGAGCGGCAGCTCGGGCGGGGCCGGGAACACCTCCCAGTCGGGGTCCACGGCAGGGGAGGGTGAGGATGCCACGGGCATGGCCACCGCCGGTGCCAGGGCCGGAGCCGGGGCCGCCACGGCCACGGGTCCCGCGCAGGGTGGAAGGAGCGGGTGTGCCGGGGATACCGACAGGAAAGTTGGGGACACCAATGCGGAGGCAGCAAGAGTCGGCTGAGGGGCGGCCGGGGAGTGTGGGGAGGATGCGGGGATGACCAACAGCCCGACACTCGAAGTGTCGCTCTCGCCGGTGGGACCGGCCGGAGAGTCCACCGGTGCCCCTAGAGCCAAGGAGCCGAGCCCGACCTGCCAACCCCCGTGCCCCGCGGATGGTGCGTGAGGGTCAGGAGAGGGGGATCGGGAGTGGCTATCGTCCGAGGCCTCCTCATCATCCGAGTGGGCGGAGCGGCGGTGGTGGCGGCCATGGTAGTCCCCACCGGTGTTACCTCCTAGAGGGCCATCGTCGGAGAAGCGTGGGCGGCCCACGTGGTTGGGGGGCTCAGGGGCTATCCGCAAGTCGAATCCCTGGTCGTTGAAGAAGACCCGGACGGTGGCACGGAGTCGTGAGGAGTCCAGGCACAACCGGACTATTCACTTACCATAGATGAGCTTTCTTGTATGTCGACAGGAGCCGCAACCGGAGCACCGGAGCCGCTTCAGCAATGGCGACAGCCGGCGCAAACTCAACCGCAACACGAGCACCATCGACGATCCTTAGCTATCAAGTATGACAACGATACCCATACGCCGCCAGGAATCAGGTACTATTATCCAACGGCCGCCGCCTATGTTCACTTTCTTAGCATAAGCACCACACCTCTGAATTTCTTCAGGGCATCATTCAATTTTTCACGAGACGCGTTATTTTGCTTGCACCTGTAGGGCCATACTTCTGGCAGTGAACATGTTACATGTGCTAAATTACAAACCAGTGCACATATAGTTATAATGCTTTAGTTTTGTCCTAAGTATTACTGTACTTCCTAGATATCACTGCCTACTATTTTACTTCTTGCATGCTATATTTATGATAATAGTGTTGTTCTGATGCCACCTGTTGGTTCTGAAAGTGCGTTATGTCGACTAGAGGGGGGTGAATAGGCGATTTTTATGAATTCTTCACTGAGGAATTTCAGGGTGAGGAAATTTCTAGGCGAAGAACTACTTGCAGCGGAATAAGTACTCAAAAGTAAACATAACAGAACACAAGCATGGTCATCATGATGAAATGAAGACAAGCACAGAGTACAAAAAGCGTAAACACATGATAACACAGGATGAAGACTAACATACTGAAGAATTTGAACTGAGGAAATTGAGAAAGTCTTTAGTCAAAGTCTTCAAACACATATATGAACAAGTGAACAACACAGTTATGAGGAAATGAAAGAGTTGAGGAAATAGAACCAGTAAGCTTGGTGAAGACAATGATTTGGTAGACCAGTTCCAACTGCTGTCTCAGTTGTACATCTGGTTGGAGCGGCTAGGTATTTAAACCTGAGGACACACAGTCCTCACCGTAATCTCCTTGAGTTAAGGTCACACAGACCTCACCCAATCACTCATGGTAAGTCTTCAGGTGACTTCCAAACCTTCACAAACTCAGTTAGTTGGCGATCCACAATTCCTCTTGGATGCTCTAGACCATAACGCCTAACCATCTGGAAGAAGCACAGTCTTCAAAGGTAACAAGCGTCGGATCCACGCAGGATCAATCTCTTCAGTGATGCTCAATCACTTTGGGTTTGTAGGTGTTTGGGTTTGGGTTTTCCTCACTCGATGATTTTTGCTCAAAGTCCTCAGAGGATGGGATGCTCTCAAATGACAAGTGTCAGTTTCTCTCGGAGCAGCCAACCAGCTAGTGGTTGTAGGGGGGCGGCTATTTATAGCCTAGGGAGCAGCCCGACATGATAAGACATAAATGCCCTTCAATGATATGACCGTTAGGTGGGTAGATATTTTGGGATAGCTGGCGCATAGCACAGCAACGGTCGGAAATTTGAGTATCAAATTCCTCAGGGCTATCATGTTCCTCACTGTGTAGGCAATCTGCACTGCCGAATTCCTAACTCCTCAGTCAGAACAAATTCCACAGCGACCAGAAGAACTTCGTCTCTGTCACTAAAGAAATTGACTGAACTGTATGAGATTTCCAATGGCTTCACTCGAAGGGATTGGTAGGTGTAGGATTTTGAGTTGAGCATCACTTGGAAAATTTTCCTTAGTATTTCCTCGACCCCCTTTAACAGTACGGTGTTTCCTATGACTCAAGAAAGAGAAAATGAAACTACGAAAACAAAAGTCTTCACGCTTCATGTTCCTCAAATGAATACCAAGTCTTCAAGGTCACACCAATTTCTTCACTTTCAAAGTCTTCAGAAAGTCTTCAGAAATCCAAAGTCTTCAGTCGAAGAACTTCATTTTTAGGGGTCGACTTTCTCTGTAAATATCAAACTCCTCATAGACTTATAGACCCGTGTACACTCATAAACACATTAGTCCCTTAACCTATAAGTCTTCAATACACCAAAATAACTAAGGGGCACTAGATGCACTTACAGGTTCCATCAGATTGCTTCCACATATGAGCTTTCTTGTATGTCTACTATTTTGCAATCTTTTACTTTCCGATCTATAAACCAAAAATACCAAAAATATTTACTTTATCGTTTATTTATCTCTATTAGATCTCACTTTTGCAAGTAACCGTGAAGGGATTGGCAACCCCTCTATCGTGTTGGGTGCAAGTTGTTTGATTGTTTGTGCAGGTATTCGGTGATTTGTGCGTTGTTTCCTACTAGATTGATACCTCAGTTCTCAAACTGAGGGAAATACTTATCTCTACTTTGCTGCATCACCCTTTCCTCTTAAAGGGAAAAACCAACGCAAGCTCAAGAAGTAGCAATAAGGAGCAACTCTTTGCTCTTCCGGTCGAGGTGAAGATACCCCGAACAAGCCCCTCAAAGGATTATTTTCCATAGTAACAAGTGATAGTAAATTTCAGCACACTATATAAATGTTTCCTTACCAAAGGCGCTTCACTCCTCGGCAACGGCGCGAGAAAAGAGTCTTGATGACCCACAAGTATAGGGGATCTATCATAGTCCATTCTATAAGTAAGAGTGTAGAACCCAACGTGGAGCAGAAGGAAATGACAAGTGGTTTTCAGCTAGGTATTCTCTGCAAGCACTGAAATTATCGGTAACAGATAGTTGTGTGATAAGATAATTCGTAACAGGTAACAAGTAACAAAAGTAACTAAGGTGCAGCAAGGTGGCACAATCCTTCTTGTAGCAAAGGACAAGCCTAATGAACTCTTATATAAAGCAAAGCGCTCCCGAGGACACATGGGAATTGTTGTCAAGCTAGCTTTCATCATGCTCATATGATTCGCGTTCGTTACTTTGACAATTTGATATGTGGGTGGACCGGTGCTTGGGTTCTGTCCTTCCTTGGACAAGCCTCCCACTTATGATTAACCCCTCTCGCAAGCATCCGCAACTACGAAAGAAGAATTAAGATAAATCTAACCATAGCTTGAAACATATGGATCCAAATCAGCCCCTTACGAAGCAACGCATAAACTAGGGTTTAAGCTTCTGTCACTCTAGAAACCCATCATCTACTTATTACTTCCCAATGCCTTCCCCTAGGACCAAACAATGGTGAAGTTTCATGTAGTCTACGTTCACATAACACCACTAGAGGAAAGACAACATACATCTCATCAAAATATCGAACGAATACCAAATTCACATGATTATTTTTAACAAGACTTCTCCCATGTCCTCAGGAACAAACATAACTACTCACAAAGCATATTCATGTTCATAATCAGAGGAGTATTGAATAGCATTAAGGATCTGAACATATGATCTTCCACTGAATAAACCAACTAGCATCAACTACAAGGAGTAATCAACACTACTAGCAACCCACAAGTACCAATCTGAGGTTTTTGAGACAAAGATCGGATCCAAGAGATGAACTAGGGTTTGAGAGGAGATGGTGCTAGTGAAGATGTTGATGGATATTGACCCCCTGTCGATGAGAGGTTCGTTGGTGATGATGATGGCTTCGATTTCCCCCTCCCGGAGGGAAGTTTCCCAGGAAGAACAGCTCCGCTGGAGCCCTAGATTGGTTCTGCCCAAGTTCCGCCTCGAGACGGCGGCGCTTCATCCCGAAAGCTTCCTTCTTATTTCTTCCAGGTCAAAACATACCATATAGCAGAAGATGGGCATCGGGGGCCTTCCATGTGGCCCACAAGGTAGGGGCGCGCGCCTAGGGGGTAAGGCACGCCCTCCACCCTTGTGGATGGCAGGTGGCCCCCCTCTGGTGCTTTCTTCGCCCAATATTTTTTATATATTCCAAAAATATTCTCCGTGAAGTTTCAGGACTTTTGGAGTTGTGAAGAATAGGTCTCTAATATTTGCTCCTTTTCCAGTCCAGAATCCCAGCTACCGGCATTCTCCCTCTTCATGTAAACCTTATAAAATAAGAGAGAAAAGGCATAAGTATTGTGATATATCGTGTAATAACAGCCCATAATGCAATAAATATCAATATAATATTATGATGCAAAATGGACGTATCAGTACGCAACAAGGCCCGTCTCGTCGCCCAAGGCTGCACACAAGTCGAATGTATGGACTATGGTGAGACATATGCCCCCGTTGCTAGACTTGAGTCCATATGCATCTTACTTTCTTATGCCAATCACCATGATATCACTTTATACCAAATGGACATTAAAAGTGCTTTTCTAAATGGAGAAATTGAGGAGGAAGTCTATGTTAAACAACCTCCTGGCTTTGTTAATCCCAAGAAACCTAATCATGTCTACAAACTTCACAAAACACTTTATGGTCTAAAACAAGCTCCTGGAGCATAGTATAAATGCTTGGCCAAGTTTCTTATTGAAAAAGGCTTTGAAATTGGGAAGATTGATTCTACACATTTTACTAAAATGGTTAATGGTGAATTATTTGTGTGCCAAATGTATGTGGATGATATCATATTTGGTTCGACTATCCCTCATTTTAGTGAAAAGTTTGGAAGGCTAATGTCGAAGAAGTTTGAGATGTCTATGATGAGTGAACTCAAATTCTTTCTTGGTTTGCAAATCAAGCAAACTAATGAAGGTACCTTTGTTTCTCAAACAAAGTATACCAAGGACCTTTTCAAGAAGTTCAATATGCAAGAAAGCAAAGGTATGAAAATACCCATGCCTACTAGTGGACATCTTGACTTGACTAAGGATGGCAAACCGGTTGATCAAAAGGTTTACCGCTCTATGATTGGGTCATTATTATATCTATGTGCCTCCCATCCCAATATTATGCTAAGTGTGTGCATGTGTGCACGATATCAAGCGGCCCCTAAAGAATGTCATCTTAAGGCTGTGAAAAGGATAGTGAGATACTTAATTCATACACCAAACTTTGGCATTTGGTATCCTAAGAGGTCCTCCTTTAGTTGGCTACTCCGATTCGGACTATGCCGGTGACAAGGTTGATAGAAAGTCCACTTCGGGTACTTGTCAATTTGTTGGTAGATCCCTTGTGTCTTGGTCCTCCAAGAAACAAAACTCGATATCCTTATCCACCGCCGAAGTGGAATACATTGTTGTTGGTTCGTGTTGTGCTCAATTACTTTGGATGACCCAAACCCTTAAGAATTATGGGTTACATGTGAAACATATTCCATTGCTTTGTGATAATTAGAGTGCTATTAAGATTGCTCACAATCCTGTGCAACATTCTCGAACTAAGCATACCGAAGTTCGCCATCATTTCATTCAAGATCATGTTACTAAAGGAGACATCAATCTTAAGCATGTTCGTACCGATAAGCAATTGGCGGATATATTCACCAAACCGCTTGATGAGAAAGTATTTTGCCGTTTGAAAGGTGAATTGAACATCATTGATGCCTAAAACTTGGAGTAGAAGCTCCATTTGGATGCATGCAAGGCATGAGCCTTTTATGACTAATCCTTGATATTTCTCTTATGATGATCATCACATGTCTTGTATCCATACTTGTACGCTTGCATGTTATCTAAGCCTTGTAGGTACTTGGGTGAGCCCAAATCTATGAGATTGCATGTGACTCGCATTTTGAGCAATCTCAACATCATCAAGGTCCAATGATATGGTTGTTGAATACAAGGAAGCATGAACCCACTCAACATATCCTTTGACAATTTCAATATATCAAACTTCATTTGGTATCAAGTTGAATGATTGTCACTTTGGATACAAAAGTGCTCTTCCTTGCAAGTCTAACTCATGTAGGAAGATGAACTCAAACTCCTAGTTGTGCTCCCAACTCTTGATGGACTACATTAACCTTGAGCATTCAACACAAGTTCAACTACATAATCAACATCAAGACCACAACCCAAGGTATGTCATTCCATCTTACAGAAGCTTTGCTCCAAGACATGAGAAAAAGCAACTCAGCGAGATGTGAATACATCAAATTGCTTAAACGAAAAATGGTAACCCATTTTGAGCTTAAACGATGAGTATGACCTATGATCAAGTGATCTCACTTGACTCCTGTGTCAATATACTCTAACATAGGTGACTTTGTCGCCGGCCCCTTTTGTAGATGAAGTTCTCTAGTGCTCTTTTGCTTAGTTAATTTTTCATTTGCATGATTCTTCATGTTTTTATGTCTCCCTCTATAACAAAATAAAATTCAGCTAGATCTCTTTTCTGATTTTATTCTATGACCTTGCTGGTTAATTCATTTCAAATCCTTCAGTTAATTCCCTGCAAATCCTTGTGAGATTTAATTTGCCAAGTGAGCGGAGTTGGCAAAATTTCTCCTCTGCATTGAACTCGGACTCACCGATCCAAGCCTATCGGCTACACCGAACTACAAGGATATCTTGTAGAAAGTTCATCGGTACAACCAACATGGACTAACCTGGCCTGTCCGATATGCATAATCCATGACACAGCCAACTCGACATCACCGATGGAAACAGATCGGCGCACTATTGCAGGATGCTGCTAACGCGACACTACAATCAGAGACCCTTTGACAAAACTGTGTGTGATGCATTAATCGCAAACGGTGATGTAAAAAACTATCAAAAAAGATGCAAAACGTTTGCAATGAAGAATTCATAAAACAAGGTTCAGATTTTAGTTGCATGTGCGATGTGGGGCATACGGTTCAGTTCAATTAACTGTTTATGATGAGGTAGAAGAACAGAAACGGGTAGCCAGATGAAGGCGTGTGCGATATACGGCATACAGTTCACTCGGATTAACTGTTTGTGATGAAGCGTAACAACAGAAACGGGCAGCCAGATGAAAGTGTGTGCGATTGAGGGCAAACGCCTCAGAAGGATTAACTGTTTGCGATTAGGAAACACAACAGAAACAGTCAGCCAGATCAACATGTCTGTGATTGACGGCTTACACTTCACACGGATGAACTGTTTGCGATTAGCTACAACAAACAGAAACAGTTAAACAGATCAACATGTGTGCGCTAGACGGGCACACATTATAATTAAAAGAAGCGTGCACGATGGTAATAACAAGCACGCATGGTTGTTGGAACAAGACGTGTGCTGACATTGCCTATTGCAGTGCACCCTATGGTGTGAACGCCACGTATGCAACCGAGAAAGCGTGCCCACGTTACGCCATCCGGGAATAGTGCGGCACTTAGAAATTATAGAACCATCAATAAATTTTGAGCCTGCGTCCCGTCACATTCAAAATTACTACCGCGCTATATTTAATTGCAAACCTATTCACACCGATCAAAACCTAAACGATTTCCCACTTAGGAGCGTATTAGTACTCCCTTATAAATACTACTACTCCAAGATGACTGCACATTCCGCCTCAACTCCTCATCCACAAAAACAAACAAGTCATTCATCATTGTTCCCTTGCATCTGCCATGGCCAGCGTGAGTTCTGGGTCGTACCACCAGGAAGAGGCGAGCATGGAAGCGAAATCACGAGAGATGTCCCACCTCGCTGCGAAAGCAGCCGACATGTCCCGATATACATTAATTGAGTTTGGCCGGAAGCAGCATGAGTTCTGGTGCCGTGTTAAAATTTGGAATTATTCAGGGTTCGTTTGGCCTTTTTATACATTAATTGAGTTTCTGGGGATTTAATGCGCATAATTCAAATTTGAACTGCAAGCACATGCTCCAGTGCACCAAAGTTGGTTAAAAAATCACATGTGTGTCCTGGGTGAATTTCTAGGTTCCATGCAAGAAATGGGAATGAAATTCAAACATCTGGGCGTCGTGGCTCGACCGGAAATATTGAGAAACTTGGTTTTTTAATTCTTGTAAATCCAAAACAAGCATGAAAATCATGAAACTTGGCATGGTGTCATGGCAGGGCACCAACATGTCGTGGTAAATTTGTTGGCCAAATTGGGACAAACTTTGGTATAAGCTTCTTGCAAACTGGAGCTTCTCTCAAGAAGGCTCGTGGTTCTGAGAGGGAACGTGTCACCTCCGTGTGCGAAACGACATACACTACCTTCTCCCGCCTTGATTTTTTTACACAGGCACCTTAGACCCAAATAGGAGTTTCATGCTAAATTTTGGAATTATTCCAGGTTCGTTTGGCCTTTTTAATACATTAATTGAATTTCCAAGCATTTAATGCACATAATTCAAATTTGAACTACAAGCGCATGCTCCAGTGTGCCAAAGTTAGTTAAACAATCATGTATGTGTACTTGGGCGAATTTCTAGGTCCCAAGAAAGAAATGGGAATGGAATACAAACATCTGGGCATCTTGGCTCGGCTGGAAACATCGAGAAACTTGGTTTTAAAATGCCCGTAAATCCAGAACTCGACTGAAAATCATGAAACTTGGCATGGTGTCATGACATGGCACCAACATGTTCTGATAAAAAATTTATCTGATTTGCAAAGGCGCACACATGTACAATCAAAAAAAGTCATTTTCGAACAAGTGTTGTCATGTTACAAATCAGAAACACAAGTATTATTGAAACCGCGGGCGTTCTACTTACTATTTATGTGCCGCCACACGTCCCCTTTTTTATTGGCTAGGAGGTGCCGTGCGGGGTAGCTATTTGAGTACGGGAGGCGTGCGATCAGACCCCTGCGCGTGCTCATTAGGAGGAGAGCCCTTTGACCTCTATTCGCCGCCCACATCTCTCCCAATGTCTCCATTAATGGCGCCCGAGCTATGTCTCACTCGATTGAGATTTAAGAGAGAAAAACTAACATCTGAAAAGAAGGTTTTGCACGGTCTTGATGTAAGATCTGACGGACCTATATAGCATCGACTACGACTTATAGCAAGAGTGATGAATATAAGGACGATGACAGTGGATAATAATTGTCTTATATATTTAGGAAGATAATTAAAAAAGGCACATGCGGGAACGCCCAAAATACACAAGGGAAAAAGAAGAAGGAAGATGTAGACAACAAGCTGGCTCGCTGATCTCTACTTTGTCGATGCGTTGCTACAGGCCGCAGAGACTAGTTCCTGTGGCGAGCGGCGATGAGCTCTTTCGTGTCCTCAACATGCTGCTTGAGAGTATCCACGGATTCCCCCACCAGCATTTGGCGCTCGATGCGGAGCATGGCATTCTCGTCCATAAGTTTCTTGATGATGACGCCGGTCCTCTACAACAAGGCAGTGGTCTCCTCGTGTTGCTTCGTCGTTCCGACGATCTTCGCCCTCAGCAGGTCGCGCTCGGTGCGGAGCTTCGCCTTGTCCTCCCCTAGTCCTCGGATGACGCCGGTAGCATTTTCAAACGAGGCATTCATCTCGTCCTGCTGCATCCTCCAGTCAGAGATTCGACCCATCAGGTCATCGAGCATAGCGCGCATGCGCTTGTAAGAGTCCTCGCCTGCCCGCGAGACATTTTCCCAGGCCAGCGCGGTGTGGGAGGACATCTCTGCTGCATTGGCGGCGCGGCGGGACATCTCATCTGCTTCCGCAGCGCAGCCGGACCAGTCTGCTGCATCGATGGTGCAGCTGGATCTCTCTGCTGCTTCGGTGGCACAACGGGACCTCTGTGCTGCTACGAACGCGTGGCGGGACATGTCGGCTGCTTTCATAGCGAGGCGGGACATCTCTCAAGCTTCCGCTTCCATGCTCGCCTATCCATGGTAGTAATCTCTCGACCCAGGACTCACGCTGGCCATGGCAGACGCAAGGGAACGACGATGAATGACTTGTTTGTTTTTGTGGACAAGGAGTTGAGGAGGAATGTGCAGTCATCTTGGAGTAGTAGTATTTATAACTGAGTACTAATACACTCCTAAGTGGGAAACCGGTTAGGTTTCGATCGGTGTGAATAGGTTTGCAATTAAATATAGTGTGGTCGTAATTTGGAATGTGATGGGACGCAGGCTCAAAATTTATCGACGATTCTATAATTTCTAAGTGTGATACTATTCCCGGACGGCGTAACGTGGGCACGCTTTCTCCGCCGCCTACGTGGCGTTTGCACCATAGGGTGCACCGCAATAGATGATGTCAGCACACGTCTTGTTCCAACAACCGTGCGCGCTCGTTATTACTATCGCGCACACTTCTTTTAATCGGAATGTGTGCCTGTCCAGCGCAGACACGTTGATCTGTCTAATTGTTTCTGTTTGTTGTAGCTAATCGCAAACATTTCATCCGTGTGAAGTGTATTCCATCAATCGCAGACACCTTGATCTGTCTGACTGTTTCTGTTGTGTTGCCTACTCGCAAACAGTTCATCCGTCTGAAGTGTATGCCCTCAATCGCACACACACCTTCATTTGGCTGCCTGTTTATGTTGTTCCACCTCATCACAAACAGTTAATCCGATTGAACTGTATGCCGTATATCGCACACGCCTTCGTTAGGCTGCCCGTTTCTGTTCTTCTACCTCATCGCAAATAGTTCATAATCGTATTCCCCGCATCACACACGCAACTAAAATCTGAACCGTGTTTGATGTATCCGCCATCGCAAACATTTTGCATCTTTTTTGATGGTTTTTTACATCACCGTTTGTGATTAATGCATCGCACACAGTTTCGTCAAAGGGTCTCTGATTGTAGTGTTGCGTTAGCAGCATCCTACAGTAGTGTGTATTTATGAGGAAGGAAGCGACACCGTGAACTCAGCTGCCGCTGGCGATACGCATATGGGCGACGCGTGGCACACATGCAATAGTTTGAAAACTGTGCCACGACCCCATGTTCACCTGTTATGATGGGCGGTCGTTCTGACTTCTCCGGATTCCGACTTACAGGATAAGAAAAATAAATGCATTTTAAAAGTTTGTCACAAAATCTTCGACTGACTGAAGACAATCGACATGTGTCAAGTAGAATGCATATGAAGATTTAGAGAGAGTAGGAGAGATAAGCACAGATGGGGTAAGGGTCCGATCACATTCACTTAGTGCGGAAAAAGAAAATTGAACACATAGCTATAAGTAAATATTGTAGAGGATAGAACATATATATAGGCAATGAGATCGAAAGCAGATGTGAAAATAAATCATGAAGATAAACCAAATGTTGAAGACAAACCAGTTATGAAGATAATGCAATGTGACGCCTAACTAAAGTCTTCAAGAAAGATGGGTGGTGGCGTTACCCACCGTATAGGAAGTATTTGACCCAGACACGGCGCACAATTATCCTGGCGCTCCGAAGTCAATTTCCACATTAATGGATTCACATTTAGAGTGTATGTCTTCATGAATTGAAGACATACTCTACTTCGTGTGTTGCGCACCTAAGTCATCAACATGCATAAGCGTTAGGATATGTGTCCATTCACATGACATTTGAGGATTCTAAGACATTTAGCTCACACCGCAGCTTGCAAAAACTCTTTTCATCCAAAGGCTTCGTGAATATATCTGCCAATTGCTCTTTAGTGTTGACGTGAATGATATCAATGTCTCCCTTCAACACATGATCTCTGTGAAAATGATGACGGATCTGAATGTGCTTTGTTTTCGAGTGCTGAAAAGGATTGTGAGCAATCTTGATGGTGCTTTCATTGTCACAGTAGAGGGGCACCATCTTCTTGTTGATGCTATAGTCCTTGGGAGTTTGCTTCATCCGGAGAAGCTGAGCGCAACAAGATCTAGCAGCAATGTATTCAGCTTCAACACTGAAGAGTTACACACAGTTCTGCTTCTTTGAAGAACAACATACAAGTGATCATCCAATAAAATGGCATGTGCCTGATGTAGACTTGCGATCAACCTTGTCACCAGCATAATTAGCATTTGAGAATCCAACTAGATCAAACTCTGAGCCCTTTGGATACAATAACCCTAGCGTTGGGGTGTGAGCCAAATATCAAAGTATTCGCTTCACCGCAAGGTGATGCAACTCCTTTGGTGCCTCTTGGAATCGGGACACATGCAAACGCTAAGCATTATATCTGGCCTAGATGCACATAAGTACAATAAAGAACCAATCATGGAGCGGTATACCTTTTGATCGAACTCTTTACCATTGTCGTCGGAGCCCAATTGACCTTTGGTTGGCATCGGGGTCATGTAGCCTTTGCAATCTTGCATTACAAACATTTTTAGACAATCTTTGAGATATTTTTCTTGTGAAATAAAGATGCCATTGCTTTGTTGACGGATTTGAAGACCAAGAAAGAATTTCAACTCCCCCATCATGGACATCTGATATTGCTCTTTGATGTCGCTTGAACTACGTCGGTATTTCCCCAAAGAGGAAGGGATGATGCATGACAGCTACTATAGGTATTTCCCTCAGGTATGAAACCAAGGTATTAATCTAGTACGAGAACCAAGCAACACTATGTAAACGGTACCTACACAAAAAGAATAAATACTTGCAACCCGACGCGTAAGAGGGGTTGTCAATCCCTCCACGATAAAAAGATAGATAAATTTGTGGAAGATTGGATCAATAGCTCTCGATAAAACACGAAATAAAATAAGTAATAAAAAAGTGCAGCAAGGCATTTTTGGGTTTTGGAATAATAGATCTGAAAATAAAAGCGAATGAAAATAGATCTCAAAGCAAATATGATAAAGAATAGACCCCGGGGGCGTAGATTTCACTAGTGGCTTCTCTCAGGAAAATAACACACGGTGGGTAAACAAATTACTGTTGGGCAATTGATAGAAGATCAAATAATTATGACGATATCCGAGGCGATGATCAATATATAGGCATCACGTCCAAGATTAGTAGACCGACACATGCCTGCATCTACTACTATTACTCCACACATTGACCGCTATCCAACATGCATCTAGTGTATTAAGTTCATGGAGAAAAGGAGTGATGCAATAAGAACGATGAAATGATGTAGACGAGATCTATTCATGTAGGAATAGCCCCCATCTTGTTATCCTTAATAGCAATGATACATGCGTGTCTTGCGGTCCCTTCTATGACTGAGAAAGAACACTTCAAGATCGAACCCATGACAAAGCACCTCTTCCCATGGCAAGAAAAATCGATCTAGTTGGCCTAACTAAACCAAAGATTCGAAGAAGAAATACAAGGCTATAAATAATCATGCATATAAGAGATCAAAAGAAGATTCAAATAATATTCATGGATATAGATCTGATCATAAACTCAAAGTTCATCAGATCCCAACAAACACACCGCAAAAAAGAGTTACATCAAATAGATCTCTAAGAGACCATTGTATTGAGAATCAAAAGAGAGAGAGGATGCCGTCTAGCTACTGCCTACAGACCCGTAGGTTTATGATGAACTACTCACGCATCACCGGAGAGGGACCAATGAAGATGATGAACCCCTCTGTGATGGTGTCTAGATTGGATCTCGTGGTTCTGGAACTTGCGGCGGCTGCAATTGTTTTTCGTCGACTCCTCTAGGGTTTCTGGAATATTTGGCAATTTATAGGGCGAAGAGGCGGTGCGGGAGGTCACTGAGGGGGGCACAACCTCCTTGGGCGCGCCTGGGCCTCCTGGTGGGTTGTGCCCACCTTGGGCCTTGAGGGAGTCCGGGACTAAGGGGTCCGCGGGCGTCCGGTCTGTTATCCATTGGGCCGGACTAATGGGCTGTGAAGACATGAAGGCCGAAGATTGTACCCGTGTCCGGATTGGACTCTACTTGGCGTGGAAGGCAAGCTTGGCGACCGACTATGAAGATTCCTTCTTATGTAACCGACTCTATGTAACCCTAGATTCCCCCTTGGTGTCTATATAAACCGGAGGGGTTAGTCCGGAAAGGGGATATTCATTACCATAGTCATACAGGCTAGGCTTCTAGGGTTTAGCCATTACGATCTCATGGTAGATCAACTCTTGTAACACTCATATTCATCAAGATCAATCAAGCAGGAAGTAGGGTATTACCTGCATAGAGAGGGCCCGAACCTGGGTAAACATCGTGTCCCCCGTCTCCTGTTACCATCGATCCTAGACGCACAGTTCGAGACCCCCTACCCGAGATCCACCGGTTTTGACACCGACATTGGTGCTTTCATTGAGAGTTCCACTATGCCGTCGACGAAAGGCTCAATGGCTCGCCTTGTCCTTAAAGACAACATCACCTCTGGGGGAGCTCTGGCCCCAGGCCAAACCCTCCGGCTGGGCGGCTTTCCTATTATCGCCCGTTCGGCCGTTGAGCCGATGATGACCTCTCGGGCCATCGAAAACCCCCTTCGCATCAACTCCGAGCACTCCAAGCGGATGGATCCGGCAGAGTTTTCGTCTTTAAACAAACTCCTAGATCGCATCGCCGCTTTGGGAATCGCCACAGACTATGATCGGATCGGGCCTAAAACCGATCAAGGAGAAATCAAGGCCCCACCGGTCACCCACCAGATTGCGGTAGTCGTGGAGCAGGACGGCGAGTCTTCTTCTATATCAAAGACGGGCTATGTTCAGATCGCCGTTCAGGAAGAGCCGGATACTCACCCGCGAAAGGATGCGACCAGCCCTCCGAACATAGCATCGGACGGCGGTCCTAAACAATCAAAAGATACTCCGGAACCCGTACTGTTAAGCCCGGAAGGTCGTCAGACTCCGGATAATCAGTCAGGTCAGGGTTCGGATTTAATTCCACCCACCCGGACATAGACGCTCTCATGAGCATAAAACAGCAGTCTCAGGAAACGGTGCACCACTTCTGGGCCGGATTCCTCCTTGTCAAGGACAAGGTAAAAGATTGCCGTGACGAGGACACAATATCAGCATTCTGCAACAATTGCGCGGATGAAGGAATCCTCAACACCATCAATCGCCACCGCATACTGAAATTCGCTGACTTAGCAACCATATTACAAAAGTACAGCGCGATGGAGAGCGCCTGGAAAACTCAGGCAACTCACTGGGAACCGTCAGTCCCAACTCAACTCCCCCTACAGGCGAAAAGGGCGCACCCTCGGGGCACGCCCAGTCCAACAGTCAAGAAAAACAAAACCGCTATGCGGCACGGCATCGTTCTGGAGGGGTGGCTCGATGGCCCATGCGAAATACATACAACAACAGATACCGTGGCAACCCACAGCCTTAGAGCATGCTGGATACTACGACAGGTAGCCAAGAGCGGCGAGGACATCCTTATCAAGGACGACCCAGAACGGCCTCCCCCAGAAGACGATAACTCAAGAGTATTGACGGTCTTTGAGACATTCGCTTCAAACAACAAGCGCAAAAGGGCACTTCACGAGCTCGCCGAAGTCTGCCAAATTGCTGCAATAAACCCCTGGAATGACACGGCTATAACATTCAACGCCGGTGACGAACCAAAGTACAGAACAGTACGAGCGCCAGCCGCGTTAGTCCTCAGTCCCATCGTGGATGGGTTTCGACTTACCAAGGTCCTCATGGACGGCGGCAGCGGACAAAACCTCATTTATGAGGACACACTCCATAAAATGGAAATAGACAGGAGCCGCATCAAGCAAAGTAACACAACCTTCCGAGGAATTATTCCCAGTCGGGAGGCGCGGTGCGCGGGCAAAATCACACTTGACGTAGTATTCGGCACGCCGGAGAACTATCGGTCCGAAGAAATAACTTTCCAAGTGGCCCCTTTCAGCAGCGGATATCACGCCCTGTTGGGCCGAGATGCTTTTACACGCTTCCAGGCCATACCCCATTACGGGTATATGAAGCTCAAAATGCCCGGACCAAACGGTATAATCACTCTCGTCAGTGATCCGGACATAGCACTCCGCGCTGAAAACACAACCGCATCCCTGGCCCTGGAGGCGCTGTCCGAAGCCCTCGCGGCCGAAGAATTAACCGCACTACGCTCCACGATGGACATGGATGACGTGATCCTCGACAAACGGCCTAAATCCACGTCCTTCAAACCAGCAGAAGAAATAGTCAAATTCCAGGTCCGCCCAACGGACCCCAAGAAGACAACATCTATCGGAGCTCAACTGAACCCAACAGTTGACATCGCACTACGAGAATTCCTGCGTGAAAACTGGGACATATTCTCCTGGCACCCTTCAGATATGCCAGGGATCCCACGCGAGCTGGCCGAACATAGCCTCAATATATTAAAGGGATTTAAACCGGTTAAGCAAACACTACAGCGCTTTTCCGAACCCAAGCGACAAGCCATGGGGGAGGAGCTGGCCAAACTCATCGAGGCCGGATTCATTAGAGAAATCAAACATCTGGACTGGCTGGCAAACCTGGTGATGGTACCGAAGAAGGACAAATCCTGGCGCCTGTGTGTCGATTTCAAAGACCTCAACAAGGCTTTCCCTAAGGATCCCTTCCCCCTCCCCCGGATTGATCAAATCATCGACGCCACCGCAGGACACGACTCACTGTGTTTCCTCGATGCATACTCCGGATACCATCAAATCAAAATGAAGGAGTCCGATCAAGCCGCAACAGCATTTATCACCCCATATGGGTCGTTCTGCTTCAACACCATGCCCTTTGGGCTCAAGAACACCGGCGCCACATACCAACGCATGATTCAAACATGCCTGGAGCAACAGATCCTCAAAATGGTAGAAGCTTACGTCGATGACGTCGTCATCAAAACTAGGCACGTCGAAACACTAATAGACGACTTACATCTTACATTCGACAACCTCCGGGCGTATGAAATTATGCTCAACCCGGAAAAGCGTGTCTTCGGCGTCCCCGCTGGAAAACTGCTGGGCTTCATCATTTCCAATAGAGGAATCGAAGCAAATCCAGCTAAAATCTGAGCTCTATCATAGTTGGCTACACCAATAGACCAAAACTAGTTGGATGCGTGGCAGCGCTAAGCCGCTTTATCCCCAGACTAGGAGAAAAGGCACTACCACTCTATCGCCTCTTACGGCGCACTGATAACTTCGAAGGACAGACGCGGCGACTGCCGGACCAGAGGAAATAAAGGCCCTCCTAGCGAGCAACCCAATCCTGGCCGCACCAAACACTGGCGAGCCCATGTTGTTATACATATTGGCAACACATCAGGTGGTGAGCGCCATGCTCGTCGTCGAACGAGAACAGGACGGGCACAAATTTCCGCTCCAAAAACCAGTATACTATGTATCAACTGTCCTCACACCGTGCAAATCCCGGTACCCCCACTACCAAAAGATAGCATACGCGGTCTTCATGGCATCCCGCAAGCTACGACACTACTTCCAGGAGTGCTCAATCACGGTGGCTTCTGAGGTCCTGCTCAATGACATAATAAACAACCGCGATGCTAAGGGATAGATCGCCAAATGGGCCATTGAGCTACTTCCATTCAACATAACATACAAGCCACGACGAGCCATCAAATCCCATGTACTGGCTGACTTCATCGCCGAATGGACAGAGGCCGAACTCCCTAAAGAGTACGGCGCATATTCCAATTGGGTTATGTATTTTGACAGCTCCAAAATGTTGGCAGGGCTGGGAGTCGGAGTCGTGTTAACATCCCCCACTGGAGACATCGTCCAGTATGTACTCCAGATATTATACACAGACACTAACAACGCAGCCAAATACGAGGCCCTACTGCATGGTCTTCGGATGGCCGTATCCATGGGCATACAACGCCTGGAGGTGTGCGGGGACTCGAACCTCGCCATATCTCAAATAAACGGCGACTTTGACGCCAAAGATCCAAATATGGCAGCTTATCGTAATGCCGTATTAAAAATGTCAGCTCGGTTCGAGGGGCTTGAATTTCATCATGTCGCCCGAGAAAGTAACCACGCGGTGGACGTCCTTGCTCGCATCGGCGCTAGGCGCGACCCCGTCCCACCCAACATCTTCCTGGAAAGGCTTTTCAAGCCATCTGTGGTGTGGCAAGGGGAGGGCGGCAACAATAATCCAGATCCGAATACAACTCCAAATCCCGAACACACCATAGTATCGGGGGCTCAGCCACCAAAGTAACACCGTCGGCCCATCTCATTATGGCAGTAATTGCTCCATGGACCGAACCTTTCTTGGCCTACATTAATAGGAAGGAGCTCCCCGAAGACCAGAATGAGGCTCGCCGCATTGTCCGGCGCTCGAAGGCCTACAAGGTTCATGACGGAGAGCTCTACAATAAAAGTACCACCGGAGTACTTCAAAGATGTATCTCCGAAGAAGAGGGGCGGCAGCTTCTAGCGGAAATTCATGCCGGTCTCGGCGGACACCACGCCGCAGCTCGGGCTCTTATTAGCAAGGCCTTCCGTACTGGGTTTTATTGGCCGACAGCCCGAGCAGACGCACAGGACCTCGTCCAACGCTGCGTTAGATGCCAACTCTTCGCCAACCAAAGCCACATGCCCCCAACTGCCTTACAAACTATCCCCATTACTTGGCCTTTCGCGGTCTGGGGACTGGATATGGTTGGACCCCTTAAAGGGGGAAGCCATAAGAAAAAATATCTGCTGGTTATGGTGGAAAAATTCACTAAGTGGATAGAGGCTAAACCGGTCAAAACGGCTGAGTCCGGCCCGGTGATAGACTTCATACCAGGTGTTGTGCACCGTTATGGTGTCCCGCACAGCATCATCACTGACAACGGCTCTAATTTCACTGCCAACGAGGTAAAAACCTGGTGTACTGATCTGGGTATTAAACTCGATTACGCCTCCGTCTACCACCCACAAACCAACGGTCAAGTCGAACGAGCCAACGGCCTTATTATGAGCGGCATCAAGCCTAGACTAGTGCGGTCTTTGAAAGAATTAGAAAAGCACTGGGTTGAGGAGCTCGACTCCGTACTTTGGGGGCTGCGGACCACGCCCAACCGTACTACTGGATACACACCTTTCTTCATGGTGTATGGCACAGACGTCGTATTGCTCTGCGATATTATTCACGACTCACCTCGAGTGCGTATGTACGAAGAGAGAGAAGCCGAGCTTGATCGGCAGGACACCCGAGATGCCCTGGAGGAGGAACGCGATGTCACAAAAGCCCGTTCAACATTTTACCAACAGCAGGCTCGAAGATATCAAAGCAGAGAACTACGGGCCAAGACTTACAACGTTGGCGAACTCGTTCTACGCCTGCCGGAGAAGAAAAAGGACAAACTCAAGCCCAAACGGGAGGGTCCCTACATAATTGACGAAGTTCTCACCGGAGGAGCGTACCGTCTTCGCGATGCATCAGACAATCGCCTCGAGCCGAACCCCTGGAACGCGGCCAGACTCCGAAGATTCTATGCCTAGCGCCAAACCCCTTGTTCGTCTCCTCCCCTGTAGTTCCATTATTTTTTCTCTCTTCCGATTACTTTCTTCTTTCTCGCTTTAAAGCTATGGTACGGCTAGACCGCACACCATTGACACATACATCTTTAAATATGTACGTCACTTGTACCTGGGGGCTTCTTGGACAGAGGTTATTGTCATTCCTTGAGCATCAAGCTCCTCACATATGAGTTTTTCCATATGTACCTTTTCTTTGCCACTATATGCATCGATATGACTTAAGTTTTGGCCAAGCTGGGTTGCCTGGCTCATGTGCTTATGCCCTACGTTCCCGTTAGTTCGGCTAGGTGTCGGTGTGGAACGACACCTATGGGATCACAAGAATCCCTACTACGGTTGCCGGGGCAAAGGGTTGCGAGAAGAGCAGGATTAGTAATCAGCACAAGGATCGTTTACCCAGGTTCAGGCCGCGAGGATGCGTAAAACCCTAGTCCTGCTTTGGTGGCTGTATTGAGTGTTCTTGAGCTCCTGAACTAGCTGCGGTGGCTGCGCGGTTCCAAAGAGCGGAATCCCTCTCCAGTATGCCATGGGTCTCCTTTTATAGTCAAAAGGGGCTGCCACAGTGGCACACAGGAGGTGGAAAGGCATACAGTACTGTGAGCTTATCGCTCGTATTACAGGACAAGACACATTTAATGCGCCGCTGAGGTGTCCCCTAGCTTTATCGGGGGCGGGAGCGAGGGCCGTCCCGTCCGTCGCCGCTCCTCCTCGCTTCGACACGCGCCCTGGCCAGCGATGCGTGCAGCGCCATGTAGGCAGGCGGGCAGCTGAGGTGGCGCGGTGGCGGAGCCTTCACGAAGATCTGCATGCCGCCACGCAGGCATGTTGGCCTGGGAGCTGCATGTTGCCACGCAGGTGCCTGCTCAGCTGGTTGAGCTGGCAGCTGCATGCGAACGGCGGTGGAGACTTGGTTGGTGCGGGCCTAGAAGTGGCCCTGCTGGCGTCCTCGGTGAGGGCCTTGCCGGGTGGCCCGGCAAGGGTCTTGCCGTGGCGCGCTGTCGTCCCCGGCAAAGATCTTGCCGGGGGTCTTGTGGCTCTCCTCGGCAAGGATCTTGCCGAGGACCGTTGTCTTTTAATCCTCATCTGATCTTGAACATTCCTTGGTCTTGAGAAAGATCTGCATGCCACGATGGACGTGCCTCCCGAGCCCTAGTTCCAACGTGGTTGGCTGAGTTCGAACCCGTGGGCTCGAGGGTGGCTCACTTCGCTGGTGTGGGCGAGCCGCCCCGGCAAGGGTCTTGCCGGGGCTGCTGAGGCTGCCCCCGGCAAGGATCTTGCCGGGGGAACCTGCTTCGCCTCTTTGCTTCTTTGTGTTCTTGGCCTTGGCGTTGCCTTGGCTGTCTTGGGCTTCATTTTTACCTTGGTTCACGTCCCCTGTTCTGCTTGGTGTGATCGCGGGCGCGGCTCCGACTGTCCGTGCACAGTAAAGGGGTACAAAGGTGCGCCCCCTCTTTTGTACACCGACAGGAGCCCCCGGGCCTGGGCCACACATAAGCGCGACACGTTGTTGGGCCAGGCCCAAAACGGTGCACGGGAAGGTGGGGCGGTTTTTACCGTGGTAAAACTTTTCGCGCGCTGCGCTTCCCACGACCCGCGTTGAATGCGCGACATGGAGGGGTGCGCGTGACGTGGGCGGCATGCGTGGGGAGGTTTCCGCACGCATGCGTCACATCGTGGTAAAGAGGCGGCTCGCGCCTTCCCCATAAAAAGAGGGAGGCGTGGAGGCGCGGCTCATTTACTGCGCGGGGCCGGGTCGCGGTCTTCAAGGCGTCCACACCCCACGATCACAGGGTGGTGAGAGGTTTCTTCACCCGTCCCCTCGGTTCTGCACGTTCACCACGCGTCCTCCATGCACTTGGGGTGGCGAGCGGTGGAGGCGGGAAACCGGGCCGTCGCTGGTTGGGGCAGCGGGTCGGTCTTGATTGTCTGCGCCTCCGGTGGCTGGATTGGCCAAACGGGGCAGCCGAGCACCGGCCCCGCCCCTTTATAAGGAGAGGGAAGGGGGGATGGCATCCCGCACTCTTCTTTCGTCTATCTCCTCCTGCTTCTCCTTCTTCCTGTCACCCGCCATGGAGAAGGGGAATCCCGGTCCCTCGACGGTGGCGGTGAGGGTCGCCGTTCGACAGCACGCCCCTCCTCCTCCTGAGCCCGCGATGGTGGAGCCGGACGCGAGGGGAAGGGGGAGGGGGCTAGCCCGTGGGTGAGGCCGTGGCAGAGGTCGTGGTGCTTGGGGAAGAGGAGGACGGGGCGGCGCACAGGCCTCGCCCCCGCCAATGATGCCTTTCCCGACGGAGGGCCATGTTGAAGACCAGCCCCGCGAATTCTTCATCAGGCTGCGCCGGCCTCCGCATCGCCGTCTCTGCCTTCCCACCCCGTTTGCTCAGGAGATGGAGCGTGACCCGCCCCAGACCCTCAGGTTGCAAATGAGGGGCTGCGGGAATGGGGGCACGCAGGTTGACGTCGACTTCCCGGCTCCTCGGGTCATGTACCTCCGCCGTGGATGGGAGACGTTCGATCGCATCCACAGCCTAACGGCGGGGCTCGTCCTCTACTTCAAATTAATGGAGGACGGCCTGCTCTCCGTCAAGGTCTTTGGAGAGTTTGGAACTCGCCTGAAGTGCTGCATGGAGAGCTCCTCCGACGGAGACTCCGACGATGGAAGCTCTCCCTCGAGCGAAAGTGACGAGGAGGATAGCGGGGCAGATGACGGAGACGAGTCCGACGGGGCGTCGGATGCCCCGCGCCTGGGCGGGTGCGGCAGCAGCAGCATCTGCACCTGGCCGCTCCTCCGGCGGGGTTTTGCCGGGGGAGGGGCCAGCTCCTTGAACTTCTCGGGGCCGTCTCCTTGGGTGGCTGGCGTCGGGAGGCTGCGGAAGAGGAAGAGGGCGGGCGGCAAGGCCGTCAACTTGGAGTACACGGGCACCAACGCCTTCATCGCCTATTGCCGGTCCTGCCGCCTCGTCTTCCAGCTCCTTTCCCGGCACCGTCATCACCGGCCCACCCTCGGGTAGCCACCGAGGTGTTCTCTTGGTGCTTTCTGCTGCTCGTAATTCGCCTAGGCGCCCCTTTTGCCCTTTAGCCTTCTTGACCTGCCTTTTGAGGAGAGGGAAAAGAAAGGGATTACGGGCATCTCATCTCTTTCTAATTTGTAAGCCTTCGAGCCCTGTTAAATTTAAAGCTTTTAATCCCCCTTGTTCTTGTTTTTCTTTCCGTACGAACTGTACCTGTATGGGACGTTTTTAATGAAAAGGGGTGTTTGCCAAGGTCTTCGTGCGTGAGCGGGGCCCATGCCATGGATGAATCCTTGTTATTTTTCATAATAAACATTATCGCCCGGCAACAGGCCTTGCCGTTTCTCTTCTTCGACCGGCCGTTCTCGCACTTTTCGCGGAGCCAGGGGCGAAGTAGAGTTAGGCTCCTCGTTCATCTCTTCGCCACCGCAACTACTACCAGATTCCGACCCAGGAAGTAACTCTCGGGTACAGGGAAAAAGGGAGTACGGTGGTTTTAAGATATAAACGAGGCTTCACATGTCCCAGTTCCATACGGAAACATACAGTAGGGGGATGAAAAACTTATCTGAATCTACAACCCCCGGCAACCTTGGGTCGCCGTGGTTGGATCCTTACATCTTCAGCCTCCGGCAGGCTTGCCTTGCCGGGGTCGGAGCGTCAGTTCGTTCTCCTTTTCCCAAGTGGCTCAGCAGAAAAGCCCTGTGAACCAAAGAAAACAGAAAAAGATGCACACCCGACCTCTAGGCTAGGGGTTAGTCGCCGCTAAGCACTATCAACCCTAACCGAGGAAGGGACTCAACCTAGCATGCATGCTATAACTTAGGGTGCCAGCGCTTCATTTATTTGTGCTCAGGGTCTGCGCCTGGCTTTGTACAAAGGGTTACATGCCTTGCCGGCAAAGCTTGTACAAAAGGTGGCTTGCCGAGAGGCCCGGCAAGCCGCGCCTTATGGGTAAAACTTGCGAAGATGCTCGATGTTCCAGGAGTTGCTCACAGGGACAGCATCTTCGGTCTCTAGGCGGACTGCACCAGGCCTGGTGACTTGTATTACCCGATAAGGGCCTTCCCACTTCGGCGTCAACTTGTTGGAATTCTTGGCCAACTGAATGCGCCGAAGAACAAGGTCGCCTTCCTCAAAGCTTCGGGCATGAACCTTCCGGCTATGGTAGCGGCGCAAGGCTTGCTGGTAGTGTGCTGCTCTCACAGCCGCCCGAAGATGATCTTCCTCAAGGAGTGTCGCGTCATCTTGCCGCAACTGCTATTGCTCAAGCTCATCATAAGCGAGCACTCGAGGTGACCCATATATGAGTTCCGTGGGGAGAACTGCCTCCGCCCCATATACTAGGGCAAAGGGTGTCTGACCGGTGGCTCGATTTGGCGTCGTCCTGATCGACCAAAGAACCGTCGGCAACTCATCAATCCAGCGCCTTCCGCTCTTGTGCAGCCTGTCAAAGGTCTACGTTCTCAGGCCTCGCAAACACTTCAGCATTCACCCTCTCTACTTGGCGGTTGCTCCGGGGGTGTGCCACGGAAGCAAAACAGACCTTGCTGCCGAGGTCTTGAATGTACTGCATGAAGGTGTGGCTTGTGAACTGCGTGTCGTTGTCGGTGATGACTCTGCTTGGCACACCAAAACGGCAGACTAGTCCTTTGAAGAACTTGACGTCTGACTGGGCTGTGACCTTCCTCACTGGTTCCACCTCTGGCCACTTTGTGAACTTGTCGATTGCAACGTACAAGTACTCAAAGCCCCCGACAGCACGGGGGAAAGGGCCTAGTATGTCGAGCCCCCAGACCGAGAAGGGCCAGGAGAGAGGGATCGTTTAAAGGGCTTGAGCTGGTTGATGCAGCTTCTTTGAATGGAACTGACACGCTTCGCACTTGGTTACTAGTATTGTCGCATCCTGGAGGGCGGTGGGCCAGAAGAAACCTTGCCGGAACGCCTTGCTGGCAAGGGCTCTCGACCCTATGTGGGATCCACATATGCCTCCATGTATCTCTGCCAACAGCTCCAGTCCTTCCTCCCAGGGGATGCACTTCAATTTCACACCATTCGGCCTTCTCCTGTACAGGACGTCATCGACGAACTGGTATATGGCAGACCGACGGGCTACTTTTTCCGCTTCTTCCTGCTCCTTAGGAAGTTCCCCTATTTGGAGGAATCGGACAGTATGATGCGCCCATGCCGGAGCCTGGGGCTCAACGGCAAGGACCAAAGGCATTTCCTCTGCCATGGGAGCGGTTGTCTCCACGGCCAGGGCTTGACGCCCTGCCGGAGCCAGTTGCTCTTCGGCAGGCTCAGCGTCCACGGCAGCATCCTTGCCGGCAGCCCCAGGGGGCTCGGCGGGAAAGTACTTGCCGGGACCTGATTTCCTTCGCTTGTTCTGCCCCGCTGACGGTTCGATGGATGGCTGAGTTAACCGGAGCAAAAAGGTACCTGGTTCCACAGGTAGCTTGAATGCAGCACGCTTCGACAGGTAATCGGTGACGTCGTTCTCCGCTCGGGGAACATGCTCCACTTGGATACCGTCAAAGCGCTCCTCCAGCTTCCTCACTTCATCTACGTAGGCCTCCATCAAGGGGCTCTGGTGATCCTTGTTGACTTGTCTGATGACAGGCTGCGAGTCACCCCTGACGATGAGCTTCTTCACCCCGAGGTCTGCCGCGATCCTGAGACCGGCAAGCAGCCCCTCGTACTCAGAAGTGTTGTTTGTGGACATCTCCCTGGGAAAGTGCATCTGGATCACGTCCTTGAGGTGCTCTCCGGTGGGTGCGACAAGCAGCACACCGGCACCGGCGCGTTGCAGCGAGAAAGCCCTGTCAAAGTACATGATCCAGTTGCGGTCCGCTTCCTTGCCGGGGAGAGCGGTCTCTTGGATTTCTTCGTCTGGTGTTGAGGTCCATTCCGCAATGAACTCTGCCAAGATTCTGCTCTAGATTGTTGAGGTACTTTCAAACTTCAATCCAAAGCTCGACAACTCCAAGGCCCATTCCACAATCCTTCTGGTTGCATCTGGGTTGTGCAGTATCCGTTGTAATGGGACGCGGGTGATGACGGTGATCTCGTGGGCTTGGAAGTAATGACGCAGCTTCCTCGTGGCCATAAGGAGGCCAAAGAGTAATTTCTGCACACTGGAGTACCTCGACCTAGCCCCTGCAAGAGGGAGCTGACAAAGTAAACCGGGTGCTGCATCATCTTCTTCTTCTGCACCACTTCGCTTGACTGCGCGGGCGTTGCCCTGATGGCGTCGGACTCCGCCGTGGGCCTTGCCTTGCCGGCACCAGGTCCTACCGGGGGAATCTTTGGCTCGCTATCCGCTGGTTCTGCCGTCGCCACTGCCTCCTCGTTGACCTCCCTCTGTGCCACCAGTGCGGCGCTAACCACTTGATTCTTTGCCTCTAGATACAGCAGCAACGGTTCTTGTGGTTTAGCCGCAACCAGTATTGGCGTGGAGGAAAGGTACTTCTTCAGATCCTGCCTTCTTCAAGATTTTGAAGAAGGGAAGGGCGCACTCGGCGGACTTGGAGATGAACCGGCTCATGGCAGTGACGCAGCCGGTGAGCCGACGCACATCCTTGATCCGCTTGGGTGCCTCAATCTGTTTAATAGCCTTGATTTTGTCTGCGTTCGCCTCGATCCCACGCTACGACACAAAGAATCCGAGAAGCTTGCCAGACGAAACACCGAAGACACACTTCTCAGGGTTCAGCTTAAGGTTGATCTTGTGTAGGTTGGCAAATGTCTTTCCCAGATCTTGCACAAGAGTTGCCCCGTCCTTGGTTTTGACTACTATGTCATCCATGTATGCTTCCATATTTCTATGGAGCTTTGGTTCAAAACCAATTTGGACTGCTCTTGCAAACGTCGAGCGAGCACTCTTCAACCCGAAAGGCATCCGTAAAAAGCAATATGTACCACATGGGGTGATGAATGCTGTCTTTTCTTCATCTTCTCTTGTCATGAAGATTTGGTGGTAGCCTGAGTAGGCATCGAGGAATGAAAGCAGATCGCACCCGGCCGTGGAGTCGACAATTTGGACAATGCGCGACAAAGGGAAGGGGTCCTTAGGACAGGCCTTATTGATGTCTGTGTAATCAATACACAGCCTCCACTTCCCATTTGCCTTGCGCACCACTACCGGATTGGCCAACCACGTCGGATGGAGCACTCCTCTCACCAAACCCGCTGCTTCCAACTTCCTGATCTCTTCTGTGATGAACTCCTGCCTCTCCAGCGCCTGCTTTCTGACCTTCTGCTTGACGGGCCGCGCATGAGGACAGACAGCTAGGTGGTGCTCAATCACCTCCCTGGGAAGACCGGGGATGTCGGATGCTTGCCATGCAAACACGTCGACATTCGCCCGCAGGAAGGTGATGAGCGCGCCTTCCTATTTGCTATCGAGGGTGGAGCCTATGGTGAAAGCCCCTCCCATGCCATCCTCCCTGACGGACACCTTCTTGGTCTGTGGTGGCTCAGCTCTGGATTTCTTGCTCTTGCCGGTAGAGCTCTCTGGCACGTCCTCGACGGTAGCACAACACTCCGAGGAGGTGCGCTTGCCGGAGTGGGTGCGAGAGGTCTTGTCGGGCTTCTTCTTCTCCCCCGGGGCTTCAGTGGCAGGAGCAAGTGCCTTGGTGGCAGCTGCTGTGACTTCTTCCCGGTAGAGTTGGTCGGCGCAAATCAGCACGTCTTTCTTGTCGGAGGGGACAGAGATGATGGTCAACGGCCCGGGCATCTTTAGCATGTTGTAGGCGTAGTGCGACGCTGCCATGAACTTGGCTGGTGCCGGGCGGCCGAGGATCCCGTTCTAGGGCAAGGGGATCTCAGCCACGTCGAAGACGATCCTCTCCGTCCTGTGGTTCAACTCCCCTCCAAACGTCATGGGCAGCGTGACCTTCCCCTTCGGATGGCTCCTCCCCAGATGGACCCCTTGAAACGTGCCTATTTCCTCGAGGTCTCCATTAGGGATTTGCAGCCTTTTGATCACGACGGGCGAGATCAAGTTCAGGCCGGCCCCGTCGTCGACCAACATCTTGTTCACCTTGAGCTTGCGTATCGTTGGCGAGACCAACTACGGAAAACACCCGACTGCGGTTGTGCGGTCAGGGTGGTCCTCGGCGTCAAAGATGAGGGGCGTGCTGGACCACTTCAGCGGCTTCTGAGAGTCGAACGACGGCTCCGCTGCTATAATCTCCCGCACCCACTGCTTGAGCTGGCGGTGAGAAGTATGCAGCGAGGCGCCACCGTCGACGCACATGGCCTCTGTAGCCTTCTGGAACTCTTGCTCGCCTGACTCGTCGTCCTCGTCATGATCATCGTCTTCTTGCTTCTTATCACGGCCCTGGGCGGGCCTCTCTTGCTAGCTGTCCTTGTCGCAGGGGCCGCCTTGGCCGCCACGCTTCTTGTCGGATCCCTCGGCACCGTCCTGGCCCTTCTCCTTGTCCCTCCTCTCATATTCAGTCTTTTGCTTTTCAGCAAGTAGCTCGACTTGCCGGCAGTTCTGGAGGTCGTGGCCTTTGGTGCGGTGGATCTTGCAGTACTGCTTGCCGGAGTCCCCTGGCTTGTCGGCGGCTGCTAAAGCCCGGCAGGTGACGCACCCGGCAATCTCCTTGCCGGGGTCGTCTGCCTTGAATTTCTTTGCGGCACCGGTGTCGTCAGACCCTTCAATGGCAAGCACGGCCTTGCCCTTGCATTTCCTGTTGCGATCCCGGCCCTTCTTTGTCGGGGCGGTGATGTCTTCATCAGTAGAGTCGGTTTCCGCGCCGGCGTCTTCGCCGGGGTACTTCCTTCCCTCTTCAGCCCGGGCGCACCTGTCGGCCAAAATGTAGAGTTCGGCCACATCCTTAACCTTGGTCATCGCCATCTCTTCGCGCATCTTGCGGTTGCACATGTTCTAATGGAACGCGTTGATCACAGCGGCGGGATGAATGTCGGGGATGTTGTACTGCCCCCGGCTGAATCTCTAGATGTACTTGCGCAGGGTTTCCCTTCCTTCTGGGGAATGATATGCAGATCACTGGCCTGGCCATGAGGTTGGTGGCCTCCAGTGAAGGCACCAACGAACTCATGGCATAGATCCGACCAAGAAGAAATGGAATCCGCCGGCAAGTGCATCAACCAAGACATAACATTGGGCTTGAGTGCCAACGGGAAGTAATTGTCATCGCGAGCTCCGGCAGCCTGCATCGCGATGGTGTAGATGCTGAGGAACTCGGATGGATGGGTCTTGCCAGTGTACTTCTCGCCGACATCGGGCTTGAACGTGCGGTGGGACGGCCACTGGAACTGCCGCAGCTCATGGGTAAAGGCTGGGCAGCCCACCTCGCAAGGTAGGCCGCCGGAGCCCCCTGGCGCTGGGTGGTCCATAGCGGGTCCCGCCCGCTTGTCCGACTGGTGGCATGTATCACGCCGGCGCTCGATAGTGGTTCGAGCATCTTCGTGAGCTCGTTCTCAAAGAACTTGCCGCTAGTCGCGGCGGGTCCGCGGGTCGGACGATGCTATGGAGATGTTATCACAAGCGTCGTCATGACGAGCCGACGCCCGCGGTGGCTGGTGAGGAGGAGGGGAGTGCACCGTGACCGCAGCACCCCCGGTCCTCCCAGCGCTGGCATGTGGTGGCTCGGTGGGGCGCCGGCCTGAGGGTCCCGCCGGTCACGGATCATCTTTGTTGGCGACGGAGACGAGACTCCGGATGGTGGCCCTCCACTAGTCGAGCTTCTCCGCAGCAGGAGGAAAGTCGAGGAGCAGTTGCGCGCGGGCCAAAGCTTCTGCTGGCGTGGGTGGCGGCGACAGCTGCGTGGACCGTGGCGCGCTTTGACTTCTAACCACGTTAGAAGGAGCTCTACCACGACCTAGCGGCTGCGCGCCATTTTCGTCAGCGCTTCGGCGGGCATGCTGGACTCCTTCGTCCCGCGGACAACGCATAGGGCTCTTCCCACTGCGGTGTCCGGGGTCTTCAGCATGGTGACGCTGCTCGTTGCACGCACCCGGGGAAGAGCGCGCTATGGACGCCGGCGTGGGCGTCCTGGAGGTTGTTGCGCCGCCCGGGGGTGGCACAACGACACTCCTGGAGGGCCCCGCGCCGCCTGCGGGGGGCCCAACTCAGTCTTTGGATCTGGCGACGTGCGGCCGGTCGTCTGGCGCGCGAACGGCGCCGCTCGCCAGGCTCTGACTGCCAGGGCGATGCTGGTGCTTGCGGGCCGCGGCCCGGGTTCTATCCGCGACCGGCCCGCTACTCGTCCGCACTGGGACGGGCCATTCGGCTCCCAACGAGCCGATCGCCGTGGCCGTTTTCTTCTCGGGAGCCATGACGATGAAGAAACGCTGGGCTAACTACTAGACCAAATTCTCACAATTGCGCCCCCTACCTGGCGCGCCAAAGATGTCGGTGTGGAACGACACCTATGGGATCACAAGAATCCCTACTACGGTTGCCGGGGCGCAGGGTTGCGAGAAGAGCAGGATTAGTAATCAGCACAAGGATCGTTTACCCAGGTTCAGGCCGCGAGGATGCGTAAAACCCTAGTCCTGCTTTGGTGGCTGTATTGAGTGTTCTTGAGCTCCTGAAGTAGCTGCGGTGGCCGCGCGGTTCCAAAGAGCCGAATCCCTCTCCAGTATGCCATGGGCCTCCTTTTATAGTCGAAAGGGGCTGCCACAGTGGCACACAGGAGGTGGAAAGGCGTACAGTACTGCGAGCTTATCGCTCATATTAGAGAACAAGACGCATTTAATGCGCCGCTGAGGTGTCCCCTAGCTTTATCGAGGGCGGGAGCGAGGCTCGTCCTGTCCGTTGCCGCTCCTCCTCGCTTCGATGCGCGCCTTGGCCAGCGTTGCATGCGGCGCCATGTAGGCAGGCAGGCAGCTGAGGTGGCGCAGTGGCGGAGCCTTCACGAAGATCTGCATGCTGCCACGCAGGCGTGTGCTGAGTTGGCCTGGGAGCTGCATGTTGCCACGCAGGTGCCTGCTCAGCTGGTTGAGCTGGCAGCTGCATGCGAACGGCGGTGGAGACTTGGTTGGTGCGGGCCTGGCAGTGGCCCTGCTGGCGTCCTCGGTGAGGGCCTTGCTGGGTGGCCTGGCAAGGGTCTTGCCGTGGCGCGCTGTCGTCCCCGGCAAGGATCTTGCCCGGGGTCTTGTGGCTCTCCTCGGCAAGGATCTTGCCGAGGACCGTTGTCTTTTAATCCTCATCTAATCTTAACATTCCTTGGTCTTGACAAAGATCTGCATGCCACCATGGAGGTGCCTCCCGAGCCCTAGTTCCAACGTGGTTGGCTGAGTTGGAACCCATGGGCTCAAGGGTGGCTCACTCCGCTGGTGTGGGCGAGCCGCCCCGGCAAGGGTCTTGCCGGGGCCGCTGAGGCTGCCCCCGGCAAGGATCTTGCCGGGGGAACCTGCTTCGCCTCTCTGCTTCTTTGTGTTCTTGGCCTTGGCGTTGCCTTGGCTGTCTTGGGCTTCGGTTTTACCTTGGTTCACCTCCCCTGTTCTGCTTGGTGTGGTCACGGGCATGGCTCCGACTGTCCGTGAACAGGTAAAGGGGTACAAAGGTGCGCCCCCTCTTTTGTACACCGACACTAGGGCATAAAGAGAGCACATCTGCGATTGTTACTGCCGGGTCATCCAGATGTGTACCTCAGACTGGGTGAAGCCGAAAGCTAGCGTTCTTAAGGGAATATTCGGTCGGTGAATTAAAGATGTTTTTTAAACTCACTTCATTGTGCACCCCCAGAAGTTATACAAACTGTGGTGCTCACATCACACTTTGGACATTTACATTAAATGCATGCACACCCAGGGAAAGGAACCCTTAATGGAACTATTCTCTCTGGAAGTCGTTTCTTATGATATCAATGTAATATAACATAGCTAGCCGGATACAACTTGTCTGTTCAAGCAACTATGACCCCTACGCCTAGTTTTCCAGGCATACCCCGGCCTATTCGGCCGCGACGGTATTCGGAAACACTCCGCACCTTTGGGTCCGGAGGTTGAAGCGAAAAGGTCTGTCATGACAAATGATATACAATTCAGCTAGAGTTCCACATAACGAGGAAATGACACAGTCACTTGGACTCGAACACCTCCTCCTCTACACCTTCCAACAGGCAGTCTAACTTACAATCCTGTTGGGAATATTTGGCGGCCACCTCTACTTGGTCATATACTAAACTAACGGGAATTTCTTCCCCATTTGACCCTAACGGTCCAACCCGGGCCATGTGATTTGCATCCAGCTTGGTATATCGTGTTTTCACCATGGCCCAGGCCTCTCGCGCGCCCTCTCGGCAGGCCGATATCTTCCATAGTCGGATACGCCGCCGCGCTCCCTTGAACAGCTCTACAAGCTCCTCCATACTTCCTGGAGGGGAGGCGGATGGCCATAAGGCCTTGGCAACGCTCCGCATGGCCAGCCGGGCATGCTCGTGCACTTGCGACAGTCTTTGCAGCAGATCACTCGATGATCCGGACACCTCCTCTTCAGGACGGCCTGTCAATATACCTGCAAACATGACTATATCAGTCCCATTTATCTCTGAACTACTTTAAAAATAGCTCGGACACATACCGAATATGCCGCCCCGCAGCTTCTTGTTCTCCTTCACGGAATTGGCTAGCTGGGCTCGAACATCTTTCAATTCTTCACCCAATGTATTGTTGGAATCCTGTAGCTTGTTTTTCTCGTCTCTGACGCGGATCAGCACACACTCGCCTGCGGCGTGTTGCCTTTTCACCTCTTTTTCTCCCTCTTGGGCGATTTTCAACTTCTCTTCAAGTCGATCAGACGACCCTATTATGCGATCAGCAGCAGAATTAGCACAGTTGGTATACAATTACTGTTCCTCGGTGGAGGGGAACATTACCAGAAGACAGCTTCTTGACGTTTTCTAGTTCGGCAGTAGCAGCATTTAGCTGCGCCCGGCACTGCTCCAGCTCCTGGGCTAGGAAGCAATTCTTCTCTGTAAGGACCTGGTCGTACAACGATCCTTAAATCAGTTGTGCCAACTACTTTCAGTCTCGGGGGCTACGGGCATATGGTTATCCTTTTTTGACAAAGAAAACTTACCTGCACATCTGTCAGATATTGCTTCGTGGCTCTTCTAAGCCCATCTCGAGCAGCTCGGATGTATGCGTCGCCCGAGCTAAAGGCATTAAAAGACTCCTAGAACTTGGGGTCTCGCAAGACAGCACTGCAGCGTCGATGCTTCATGGCACTCTCTACCTCCGAGTTGGTGACGGACATATTTTTCGAACACTCGGCCGAAGGGCAGTCCGGCGCTGTTCCTGCACCGGCCCCAGTCTCCCCTATTGGATCTAAATCCCGGTTGTTGGGAACATCACCGACCGGGTCCCCAGACACAATTTGGCGAACCCTCTTCCTGCAACCAAACAAACACATGAGTCACAGTCGGATGTGGCCGCTGAAAAGCATGTTTATCCGTACCTCCTCGATGAAGGGCTGGCTGTGTCTTCACCCGCCTTCCTCTTCGAAGGCTTGCCCGGCGCGGGAGCCGATCTCTTTGAAATCACCAAACGTCTCCCCTGTGAAGCACGATATAGTGCGGTGGGTGAGGCAGAATAAGAGCACTCTTTTAGAGAGGGTGTTTCTTAATTGTTTACATGTGAAGCAGGAAGAAGGCTAGGGTAGTCGGCGGTGATGGCCACTTCAGTGCCGTCATAGCTTGCCTGGTAAAACACTCCCTCCGCAAGCACCACGAATATATCCGGATCCTCTTCAAACCCAGGATCTAGCTCCCGGTTGTGGATCTCCGGCTGTGAGGCAGGACTATGAAGTCCTTCGGTGACCTTCCACCAGTGCTGTCATAACAAACAGACTTGAAATTTATCAAAAATAATCTGGAAGTGGAATGAGTGGAATGGAGGGGTTGAGGCTTACCCAACTAGGAGGATCATACATAGAATACCCGTCTTTGCGCTTAATGCGAAGAAACTCGTCTTCCTCCCCTTTAAAAAGCTCGGCCAATATTTTGGCCAGAGCGGCCATCCATAGCGGGAGGCGTCATCTTCTCCATTGTAGTGCCACATGGGCAGCCCTCTGTATTGCAGTGGCTGAACCCCTTGCATTATGGAGGTCGCCATTACCTCGATTATTGTGAGTACGGACTTAGAGAGCATCTTTATCTTGCTCATAAGCTGGCGAACTTCTGCGCTCTCATTCTCTTCAAGACTTCAGGGACGCCAACTGTGGCGTTTCTTCAGCGGAACGCTCGCAAATTCAGGAAGACCTTTTCGAACTGGGTCAGGAAGCGCGACGTCCTCGATATAGAACCATTCGGAAGGCCATTCTTCGGATGCCTTCCTTGGTCTGTCAGACAGATATCCAGTATCGGCGATACGCCATACTTCGGCTCCGCCCACTTCAAATATTGACCCCTCGTGATTACGCGGGACAAGACAGAACAACTTCCTCCACAGCTCGAAATGAGCCTCGATACCTAGGAATAATTCGCATAAAGCAACGTAACCCGCGATGTGCAGAATGGAGGCAAGGGTGAAGTTGTGCAGCTGGATGCCATAGTATTCCAGAAGCCCTCGGAGGAACGGATGAATGGGAAATCCAACGCCCCTTAGCAGGTAGGGGACGAAACATACTCACTCTCCCCGGATGGATTGGGAAACTCCTCTGCCTGAATCTCACCGTTGAAGGAATCTAGCCCCGCTCGAACAGGAACTAGATCTGCGGGGGGAAGAAATCCCTGCGTCTACAACTTCGTCAATTGACTGTGGGACACTGAACACCTCTCCCACTCGCCTTTCTCTGGGCCGGAACGGGTGGAGGAGCTAGGGGCACTAGCCATGCTGGAATGGTTTCTCCTAAGCAGTTTCTGGGGATTTCCTCTGCGGGGTGCCGAATGGATCTAGGATCCAATCTCTTTAATAGGCACTCTTCCTTGCATGGACGGGGTGTTATCTGCAAAAATACCCTGACCTTCTACCTTCTCTCGACACGTGGAAGGCGGAGTTATTTAACGCGCAGAAGCCGAGGGGAGCGACATTGAACCGATGGCCGAATACATCACTTGGAGATCATTAAAGGAGGAACCAGCCTTGCAATGCCGAAGACAATTTGTGTGCCGACCACCTTGCTATTGAAGACTGGTTTGGGGGCTACTGAGGGAGTCCTGGACTAAGGGGTCCGCGGGCATCCGGTCTGTTATCCATTGGGCGGGACTGATGGGCTGTGAAGACATGAAGGCCAAAGATTGTACCCGTGTCCGGATTGGACTCTACTTGGCATGGAAGGCAAGCTTGGCGACCGACTATGAAGATTCCTTCTTATGTAACCGACTCTATGTAACCCTAGATTCCCCCTCGGTGTCTATATAAATCGGAGGGGTTAGTCCGGAAAGGGGATATTCATTACCATAGTCATACAGGCTAGGCTTCTAGGGTTTAGCCATTACGATCTTGTGGTAGATCAACTCTTGTAACACTCATATTCATCAAGATCAATCAAGCAGGAAGTAGGGTATTACCTCCATAGAGAGGGCCCGAATCTGGGTAAACATCGTGTCCCCCGTCTCCTGTCAGTTCGGGACCCCCTACCCGAGATCCGCCGGTTTTGACACTGACAGGCCTCCCCTCTAGTACATCTTTGGCCCACTAGGTGTCTTCTGGTCCAGAAAAAATCTCCAAAAAGTTTTCGCTATGTTTGGACTCCGTTTAGTACTAATATTCTGCGAAGTAAAAAACAAGCAAAAACAGCAACTGGCACTGGGCACTATGTCAATAGGTTAGTCCCAAAAAATGATATAAAGTTGTTATAAAATGATTGTAAAACATCCAAGAATGATAATATAACAGCATGGAACAAGCAACAATTATAAATACGTTGGTGACACTGGAGTATCTAGGTGACATTAGGGTTGATTGATGTGTATCATATGGTGTTATTTTAGTACGAACTCTAGGGTTGTTTGTGACACTTATAGGAATAGCTCAAAAGATTGATCAGAAAGGATAACTTTGAGGTGGTTTCGTACCCTACAAGCAATTTCATCTTATTTCTCCGTGATAGGAACTTTGGAGTGACTCTTTGTCACACGTTGAGGGATTGCCATATGATTTAATTACGTTATCATTGTTGAGAGACTTTGCACTAGTGAAAGTATGAACCCTAGGCCTTGTTTCCAAGCATTGCAATACCGTTTTTGCTCACTTTTGTTACTTGCTACCTTGCTGTTTTTATAATTTTTAGATTACAAAAACATATATCTACTATTCATATTACATGTGTATCACCATCTCTTCGCCGAACTAGTGCACCTATACAGTTTACCATTGTATTGGGTGTGTTGGGGACACAAGAGACTCTTTGTTATTTGGTTGCAGGGTTGTTTGAGAGGGACCATCTTCATCCTAAGCCTCCCATGGATTGATAAACCTTAGGTCATCCACTTGAGGGAAAATTGCTATTGTCCTACAAAACTTTGCGCTTGGAGGCCCAACACGAGTTTACAAGAAGAAGGTTGCGTAGTAGACATCACTCGGCGGATTGTGATGGTTTTCATCGGTTATCCATTCATTAACCAGGCGACCCTCCTTAGCTTAATTAATGGGCGAGGCAAATCTTTTGCTCCGTTTCAGAAAAAAAAACTAGTGTCTTTTCCTACAAAATATGTAAGACACATCTCTATAGTTAAACAAATCATGGATAAAATGATATCGACTAGGTTTGTAATTATTACTTACTAAAAGGTTCTTACTACATTGTTTTCTTTTCTGATTACATTAGGCCATAAATCATTATGATTCTCGAACTTCCCTAATAACTTATTCATAACACAAACATTTATAACCTGTAAATCAACTATACCTAGCCAACCTTGATCCAAAGGTTGACAAACTTGAGACTACCTTACTAAATTATTTTTATTAGATTTATCAGCTTGCTACCAGAACAATTTCTAGCGATTACTCTATTTTACGCAAAGTTCCTTTAGTCGAATAGTGAACACTGACACCATACAGTAAGGAATATTGTTTAGGCATGATTTAATAAGAATCATTTTTCCTCCATAATCTGATAATCTACCTTGCAAGTACCCAATCTTATTCTCAACTTTACTCCTGTCACTATTCCTTAACTTATAAGTATGGTTAGGGTTCCGAGATATTTCGTTGGCAAAGTCCAAGCAGTACAAGTAATATTTTTTATACAAATAAAAATTGTCTTTTTCTTAGGATATAATCAATATCTCGTCAATATCCTAAAAAACAACTATAATTTTCATCGAAGTTAATCTTACAAACATAATTAACCCCCCTTCAACCAGATCAAGAATAACCCAATTAATGGTACCTTGTGTTTAAGTGTTTTAGCTCTACAAATAATTTCTTGTAACACACCCATAACAATATTAAAACAAAAAGGGAGAACGTGCACCCCCTGCCTTAATTCTTTTTAATGATAAAATAAGGACCCAATTGATTATTAACTTTAACACCCACGCTCTCACTCTGAACTGCTCTCTCTGTAAAGAAATATAAGAGTGTTTAGATCACTGCTTTAGTGTTCTAAACGCTCTTATACTTCTTTATGGATGGACTATTTGTTTTTTCCAGCTAATATATTTACCAGGAAACCCCTTTATGTACAACATATTATACAAAAGTTGCCAATTAGTCTTAGAGTAAAGCATGTTTTTGTGTCCCTCAACTTATCTTGAAGTGTGACTTTCGTCACAAAATTTTTTTCGGTGCAATCTTCGTCCCTCAACTCCTAATACCAGGTAGATTTAGTCCCTCATAGTGGTATTCCTTGGCAAAACCCGGTTTAGCTCGTGGTCGCTTTGACCATGAGCTAAACGGGTTTGACCAAGGAATACTGAACTAAATCAACCCGGTATTAAGATTTTTTTAGGGAAACAACAGGACTCTACTTCATTTTCTTGATTTTTTTCAAAAGGTACATTGTATCAATTACAAACAGATAAAAGAACAAAAAGAAAGAAAAGCAGAAGAAAAATACACAAAAAATGTTGCACCAATAAAATGTTGAGGGATGGAAAAGCAGAAGTAAAACACACAAAAAAGGTATTAAGAATTGAGGGACGAATCTTGGACCAATAAAATGTTAGAGGAATGAAAACCACTCTTCACGATAAGCTGAGGGACGAAAAGTGCACTTTACACTTAATATTATACTCCCTCTGTCCGTGAATAAGTGTACATCTAGTTTTTGGCTTAAGTCAAAGTTTTATAACTTTATACCAACTTTATTGGAAAAAGTAACGGCATTTATGGCACTAAATTGGTATCATTGGATTAGTTTTGAAATGTACTTTCATAATATACCACTTTGATTTCATATATGCTACTATTTTTTCTATAGAGTTGGTCAAAATTTTGAAATTTTGACTTAGGACAAAATGTAGAAGCTAAGTACACGTATTTACAAACGGAGGGAGTAGGTAGGAAACTGATGATGCTAATATACCTTGAATGGAGGACACGCTAGAGGATACGAAGATAATGGAGCCGAAAAATGTTGTTGTAGTTACTGTTCGGTGATAAAATGGTTGCTTACCTCAAACTTTAGGAAGAATATTGTCGTGGGAAACCACGACCACCTATGGGACCAAGAGCCCCTTTATGTTTCGGTGGGCGGATGGCACATTGCACAAAGAGCGGAAGAGCATGGAACAACACGGCAGAGATCACACAGGTAGTATTTACCCAGGTTCGGCCCGCCGCGAGGCATAAAACCCTACTCCTGCTTTGGTGGATTGATGGTGGAAAATATGGTGGTGAGCGCAGCACATTTGCCCAGCAAGGTTGCCTCGGGGCGAGAACGGTTATGCACGTACGAGTGTGTGAGGGTGTGGATTAGCCAACCCTTTCTACGGTTGCCTTGGGCCTCCTTTTATAGATAAAGGGGTCTCCACAGTGGTAAATCATTCATTACGCACTGATTAGATGGCAAACAATCATACCTAACTCTGCAGGCTGACAGAGCGCATTAAATGCGCCGCTCAACCTCACATCACAGCTTGCCCAGCAGGCCCTGTCGGGCTGTTTTGCTAGCTTCGCACCTGCTTGCTTGACACGTCTCAGGACGGGTGTCGCCTGGAGGTATCTTCTGTAGGAAGTGGCTGCCATGTGGCAAATGGTAGCCATTTAGTCACTTTGGAGCTTGACACCGCACAGATCGACGACGTGCGTCGTGACGAGGTGGTGCAGTGGAGCGGCTTGCCTCCGTAAGCCCCGTCAGGCCTGCCGGGACAATCCAAAGGCTAGCTTCCGGGGGTAACTCCATCTTTGCCAGGCTCGCCTGCCCGGCAAGGGAGGTTTTTTCCCTTAGCGATATCTTGCCTCTCGGGCTAGTCTTGTCCTCTTGATCTGCACGTTGGTCCTTCGAAGAACTGATCCCTTATGCTCTAATCTGATCTTGGTGCTGTGATCTTGTTCTTGTACCTGTGCACAGTCTGGGCAACGGACCCAGGGTTTGTTAACCGACGGGAGCCCCCGGGCCTGGCCCGAACGCGCTGCTGGGCATCATCGGAGTAGGCCCTAACCAGTGCATAGGCAAGGGCGTCGAAGTGGCTGGCCCTTTGAGATCTTCTTCGCTTCTTCATTAACTCGAGTCTGGCCAGTTTTCGGCTTTCCCACACGTCATGTAAAGCCAATTGTGGTGGGGCCACTTCTTGTAATGGCCCGTGAATCACTTTAACGCACGGGCGAGTAACTGCCAATTCACTCTTCCCACCACGCCCCTATCCTCAACCACGTATGTTGCATGCATCAAGAGGGGTAGGTAACGGAGGCGCGTGGTGCGGGAGAGCATCAAGGCGGGGGCCCGGTCTTCTTGAATTGGCGGAGGAGGACAGTGGTTACCCATACAAGGATCGGCTCTCTTCCCCGATCCACCTATAAAAGGAGGGGTAGGGGAGGAGTGGAGGCATCCATCCTCACATCCCTTATCCTCCATCCTCTGCTTTCTGCTGGTTATGCTGAAAGGAATAGCCTGGGACCAGGCCCCGGGCCTTGGCTTCAAGTTGACGAAGCCAGGTGCTTGTGCTGAAGATTGGGGAGTGAGTCTGGTCCAGGCTCATAAGAGGAGTGGCTATGCCTTTGTTGGGGCAAGGTTCCTTCTCCAACTCCCTGCAAGCCTCGAGAGGGTGCACGGGCGGCGCGGCGGTAACACCAGGGGTGGCGACTCCGGTGTGCTCGTCGCCGGGCCGCTCAAGGCTTCAATTTTAGTGGGAGTCGACGCAAGCGACACCACACCAAGGTCCGTAATGGACGCAGGGTGCGGTAGTCGACCGTGGCCCATTCCTCCTTCTCTCGCCTTGTCGGAGAGAGGTCGCAGAATGGGTTTGCTGCTGAAAAGGGCGGACCTGACCTCTTTCGGGCATGGTCCGCTTGTCGCATAGGAGGGCTCTTTGTTTCTACACATGTTTCCTGAACGTGCGGTGGTTTCTGATACCAGGGCCGTCAGGGACGACCATGCTCTTTGTGGGATTTCCTAGAGAGCATGGTGCCCGAGACGGTTGTTATGGTGGGGTCTTCAGACAGTAGTGGTACGGAAGGTGGCGGCAACCCACGACGCGTCAAAAACGGGGATGACCGTTTCGACGAGTCATGTTTGCCGGTGACTCCGCCGCTCCTATCTGGGCCTCCGGCAGCGTCACCACACGCACCTGCCCTCCGGCTTCTTCCTCCTTGCTAGGGGATGGCGCCATCTTGATCATGGGGAGGCGCCGAATCCCAGCCAGGCCTTCCCTTCACCTTCTTCGTCTCTTCCTGTAGTTTCGAAGAAGGAGAGGAAAAGGTGAAGGCATCACGGGCATTTTATCTCTTTTTAATCTTAAATCTGTAGGCACTTGCCAAATTTTAGTTCAAATAATGTAGTCTCTTGAATCCATATTTGTGTCATGTAAGGTCTGTACTTGCTTGATCAGCATATTAATGAAAAAGATAAACCTTGTCGGGGACTCGTGCATGTATATGTCCACACAGAGGTGGAATGCCTCTATATTTTTAAATAAACGAGTTTCCCCCGGCAGGCTATCCTACCGGTACCCTCTATTTTTTGCCGAGGAGTTAGGCCTACCGGGCACAAACTGTGACGAGGGACCAGCCCCCCGCCAATCTTTTTTATCAAAGGCCATTGCGACCATCCTGACAGAAGCAACGTTCGAGTCAATGGATGGGAGAACCAAAGTTTCAGAAAATGGCGAGGTTTTCTTATGCACAAGTCTTTACTTACATAACACGTATGGATAAGAGATATAACTTATTTGTTTGGCTTGCCGGAGATCGCAGTGTTGGCTCATCTTTCGATCTCCTCTTGGAGGCCAAGTCCTCGACAAGGGCCTGCAGTTTATGCAGATGAAAATGATGCCAGATGCGATCTTATCTACATGAACATGTGATGCTCATGAAATGATTATGCATGCATGCAACTTGTCAGGGGCCCTCGGCGCTTCATTTATTTCTCTGTTGCTCAGGGTCTGCGCTTGGCTTTGTACAAGGGGTTACGTGCAACTGAGGCAAGGCCTGTACAAAAGGGTGGAACTTGCGCCTTACGGGTAGAACTTGCGGAGATGCTCAATATTCCATGAGTTTTGCAATTCATGCCATCTCCGGTCTCCAGATGAACTGCGCCAGGTCTGGTGACTCGTACTACCCGATAAGGGCCTTCCCACTTCGGCGTCAACTTGTTTGTACCGTTGGCGGACTGAACGCGCCTAAGGACAAGGTCGCCTTCCTAAAAACACCGGGCATGAACCCTGCAGCTGTGATAGTGACGCAGGGCTTGCTGGTAGCATGCAGCACGCTGACACGTCTCCAACGTATCTATAATTTTTTATTGTTCCATGCTATTATAGTATCTGTTTTGGATGTTTTATATGCATGAATATGCTATTTTATATTATTTTTGGGACTAACCTATTAACCTAGAGCTCAGTGCCACTTCTTGTTTTTCCTTGTTTTTGAGTTTCGTAGAAAAGGAATACCAAACAGAGTCCAAACGGAATAAAACTTTCGCGATGATTTTTCTTGGACCAGAAGACATCCAGAGGACTTGGAGTGCAAGTCAGGGAAGCCACGAGGTGGCCACAAGGACGGAGGGCGCGCCTAGGGGGTAGGGCGTGCCCCCCACCCTTGTGGGCCCCTCGTGACTCCACCGACCTATTTCTTCCGCCTATATATTCCCATATATCCCAAAACCAACCAGGAGAGCCACGAAAACACTCTTCCACCACAGCAACCTTCTGTACCCGTGAGATCCCATCTAGGGGCCTTTTCCGGCATCCTGCCGGAGGGGGATTCGATCACGGAGGGCTTCTGCATCAACCCTATTGCCCTTCCGATGAAGCGTGAGTAGTTTACCACAGACCTACGGGTCCATAGCTAGTAGCTAGATGGCTTCTTCTCTCTCTTTGATTCTCAATACCATGTTCTCCTCAATGTTCTTGGAGATATATTCGACGTAATACTTTCTTTGCGGTGTGTTTGCTGAGATCCGATGAATTGTGGATTTATGATGAGCTTATCTATGAATATTATTTGAATCTCCTCTGAATTCTTATATGCGTGATTTGATATCTTTGTAATTCTCTTCGAACTATCGGTTTGGTTTGGCCAACTAGATTGTTTTTTCTTGCAATGGGAGAAGTGATTAGCTTTGGGTTCAATCTTGTGGTGTCCTTTCCCAGTGACACTAGGGGCAGCAAGGCACGTATTGTATTGTTGCCATCGAGGATAAAAAGATGGGGTTTTCTTCATATTGCTTGAGTTAATTCCTCTACATCATGTCATCTTGCTTAATGCGTTACTCCGTTCTTTATGAACTTAATACTCTAGATGCATCCTGGATAGCGGTCGATGTGTGGAGTAATAGTAGTAGATACAGAATCGTTTTGGTCTACTTGACACGGAAGTGATGCCTATATTCATGATCATTGCCTTAGATATCGTCATAATTATGCGCTCTTCTATCAATTGCTCAGCAGCAATTTGTTAACCCACCGTAATATTTTCTATCTTGAGAGAATTCTCTAGTGAAACCTATGGCCCCGGGGTCTATTTTCCATCATATAAGTTTCTATTTTCCATCATATAAGTTTCCGATCTATAATATTAGTTTCCTATTTACTTTCTTTGCAATCTTTTACTTTTCGATCTATAAACCAAAAATACCAAAAATATTTACATTACTATTTATCTATCTCTATCAGATCTCACCTTTGCAAGTAACCGTGAAGGGATTGACAACCTCTTTATCGCGTTGGGTGCAGGTTGTTTGATTGTTTGTGCAGGTATTCGGTGACTTGTGCGTTGTCTCCCACTGGATTGATACATTGGTTCTCAAACTGAGGGAAATACTTACTCTACTTTGCTGCATCACCCTTTCCTCTTCAAGGGAAAAACCAACGCAAGCTGAAGAAGTAGCAGGAAGAATTTCTAGCGCCGTTGCCGGGGAATCTACGCCAAGTCAAGACATACCAAGTACCCATCATAAACTCTCATCTCTTGCATTACATTATTCACCATTCGCCTCTCGTTTTACTCTCCCGCACTTCTAAAATTATTTTTGAAAAGAGTTGCCTTTTCTTCGCCCCTCTTCCGTTCGTCTTCTTCGTTTGCTTTTTGTGTGCTTGTGTGTTAGACTGCTTGCTTTGTCACGATGGCTCAAGAGAATACCAAATTGTGTGACTTTTCCAACACCAATAATAATGGTTTTATTAGTACACCGATTGCTCCCGCTACTAATGCGGAATCTTGTGAAATTAATGCCGCTTTGTTGAATCTTGTTATGAAAGATCAATTTTGCGGCCTTCCTAGTGAAGATGCCGCATCACATCTAAACAATTTCGTTGATTTGTGTGATATGCAAAAGAAAAAAATATGTGGATAATGATATTGTTAAATTGAAACTATTTCCGTTCTCGCTTCGAGATCGTGCTAATACTTGGTTTTCATCTTTGCCTAAAAATAGTATTGATTCATGGAATAAGTGTAAAGATGCTTTTATTTCCAAGTATTTTCCTCCCGCTAAGATCATCTCCCTTAGGAACGATATTATGAATTTTAAGCAACTTGAGCATGAACATGTTGCACAATCTTGGGAGAGGATGAAATTGATGATAAGAAATTGTCCTACTCATGGTTTGAATTTGTGGATGATTATACAAAAAAATTATGCTAGATTGAATTTTGCGTCTAAAAATCTTTTAGATTTGGACGCGGGGGCCACTTTTATGGAAATTAGTTTAGGAAAAGCTATTAAACTCCTAGATAATATTATGGTTAATTATTCTCAATGGCAGACCGAAAGATCTACCACTAGTAAAAAAGTGCATGTGATTGAAGAGATTAATGTTTTGAGTGGAAAGATTGATGATCTTATGAAATTATTTGCTAGCAAGAGTGCGCCTATTGATCCTAATGATTTCCCTTTGTCTACTTGGATTGAGAATAATAATGAATCTATGGATGTGAATTTTGTTGGTAGGACCAATTTTCGTAATAACACGTATAGAGGTAATTTTAATCCTAGGCCGTTCCCTAGTAATTCCTCTAATAATTATGGTAATTACTACAGCAATACTTATGGAAATTATAATAAGATGCCCTCTGATTTTGTGAATAGTGTTAAAGAATTTAAGAGTTCGCAAAAGAATTTCAATGCTTTGATTGAAGAAAATTTGCTTAAGATTGATGATTTGGCTAGGAACGTGGACATAATTTCTCTTGATGTTGATTCTTTGAAACTTAGATCTATTCCACCCAAGCATGATATCAATGAGTCTCTCAAAGCTATGAGAATTTCCATTGATGAGTGCAAAGAAAGAATCGCTAAGATGTGTGCTAGAAAGATTGGTTTGTAAAGACGTGTTCTTCTAGTTTTCGCGAAAATACTGATGAAGATCTTAAAGTGATTGATGTGACTCCTATTGAATCTTTTTTTCCAATATAAATCTTGATAAAGATGGGACTGGAGATGAGTCAACTTTAGTTAAAAGGCATCCCAATGATTCAGATTGTTTAGATCTTGATGCAAAAATTGATAAAAGTGGGTTGGAGAGGCGAAAAATTTAAGTAGCAATGTACCCACTATTTTGTATTTCAAGGCATTTAATTATGATAATTGTTATTTAATAGATTGTATTTCCTTGTTGCAATCCATGTTGAAATCTCGTCATGCTTATAATCAAAACAAAGCTTTTACTAAACATATCGTTGATGCTATGATGCAATCTTTTGAAGAAAAGCTTGAATTGGAAGTTTCTATCCCTAGAAAACTTTATGATGAGTGGGAACCTACTATTAATATTAAGATTAAATATTATGAGTGCCATGCTTTGTGTGATTTGGGTGCTAGCATTTCCACGATTCCAAAAACTTTGTGTGATGTGTTAGGTTTCCGTGAATTTGATGATTGTTCCTTAAAATTGCATCTTGCGGATTCCACCATTAAGAAACCTATGGGAAGGATTAACGATGTTCTTAATGTTGCAAATAGGAATTATGTGCCCGTAGATTTCATTTGTTCTTGATATAGATTGCAATCCTACATGTCCTATTATTCTTGGTAGACCATTCCTTAGAACGATTGGTGCAATTATTGATATGAAAGAAGGAAACACTAGATTTCAATTTCCGTTAAAGGAGGGCATGGAACACTTTCCAAGAAAGAAAATTAAATTGCCTTATGAATCTATTATGAGAGCTACTTATGGATTGCATGCCAAAGATGACAATACCTAGATCTATTCGTGTTTTATGCCTAGCTAGGGGCGTTAAACAAAAGCGCTTGTTGGGAGGCAACCCAATTTTATTTTTGTTATTGCTTTTTCCGTTCTGTTTTGCAATAAATTTTTCATCTAGCCTCTGGTTAGATGTGGTTTTATGTTTTAATTAGTGTTTGTGCCAAGTAAGACCTTTGGGATAGCTTACGATGATAGTTGATTTGATCTTGCTGAAAAACAGAAACTTTTGCGCCCAGTCACAAAATTGTTTAAAATCACAGAAGCGTGATAAAATACTGATTTTTTTGCAGAAGATTAATAAAAAAATTGCTTAGGTTGTCCTAAATTTTCAGAATTTTGGAGTTACAGAAGTATTCGAAATATCCAGATTGCTACAGGCTGTTCTGTCTTTGACAGATTCTGTTTTCTATGTGTTGTTTGCTTATTTTGATGAATCTATGGCTAGTATCGGGGGGTATGAACCATGGAAAAGTTGCAATACAGTAGATATTACACCAATATAAATAAAGAATAAGTTCACAACAGTACCAAAAGTGGTGATTTATTTTCTTATACTAACGGAGCTTATGAGATTTTCTGTTGAGTTTTGTGTTGTGAAGTTTTCAAGTTTTGGGTAAGGATTTGATGGACTATGGAATAAGGAGTGGCAAGAGCCTAAGCTTGGGGATGCCCAAGGCACCCCAAGGTAATATTCAAGGATAACCAAGAGCCTAAGCTTGGGGATGCCCTGGAAGGCATCCCCTCTTTCGTCTTCGTCTATCGGTAACTTTACTTGAGGCTATATTTTTTATTCACCACATGATATGTGTTTTGCTTGGAGCGTCTTGTATGATTTGAGTCTTTGCTTTTTAGTTTTCCAAAATCATCCTTGTTGTACACACCTTTTGAGAGAGACGCACATGAATCGTGATTTATTAGAATGCTCTATGTGCTTCACTTAAATCTTTTGAGCTAGGCAATTTTGCTCTAGTGCTTCGCTTATATCTTTTTAGAGCACGACAGTGGCTTTATTTTATAGAAATTAATGAACTCTAATACTTCACTTATATTATTTTGAGAGTCTCTAAACAGCATGGTAATTTTCTTTGGTTGTAAGTTTAGTTCCAATATGATAGGCATCCAAGAGAGATATAATAAAAACTTTCATATAAAGTGCATTGAATAATATGAGAAGTTTGATTCCTTATGATTGTTTTGAGATATGAAGATGGTGATATTAGAGTCATGCTAGTGAGTAATTGTAAATTTCAGAAATACTTGTGTTAAAGTTTTTGATTCCCGTAGCATGCACGTATGGCGAACCGTTATGTGATGAAGTCGGAGCATGATTTATTTATTGATTGTCTTCCTTATGAGTGGCGGTCAGGGGTGAGCGATGGTCTTTTCGTACCAATGTATCCCCCTAGGAGCATGCGCGTAGTACGTCGTTTCGGTAACTAATAGATTTTTGCAATAAGTATGTGAGTTCTTTATGACTAATGTTGAGTCCATGGATTATATGCACTCTCACCCTTCCACCATTGCTAGCCTCTCTAGTGCCACACAACTTTTGCCAGTACTATAAACCCACCTATAACCTTCCTCAAAAGAGCCACCATACCTACCTATTATGGCATTTCCATAGTCATTCCGAGATATATTGCCATGCAACTTTCCACCGTTCCGTTTACTATGACACGCTCCATCATTGGCATATTGCTTTGCACGATCATGTAGTTGACATCGTATTTGTGGCAAAGCCACCATTCATAATTATTTCATACATGTCACTCTTGATTTATTGCACATCCCGGTACACTACCGGAGGAATTCATTTAGAGTCATATTTTGTTCTAAGTATCGAGTTGTAATTCTTGAGTTGTAAGTAAATAAAAGTGTGATGATCTTCGTTATTAGACCATTGTCCCATTGAACATATAAACGCTCCTACACTACCCGCCAACCTGAGGCCTCCGCGCGCGCGACGCTGGTTGGGCCATGCGATCTTTTTACTGTGCTTTTTTTTTTACTGCTGGCAGTTGGTCAGCCGTCAGTTTTTATTTCACGTTCATGGCTGCTTTGAGAGTGGATGACGAGTGGGCCTCGTTATGTGTGGGGTCAAAAGAATAGCGTGGCTTTCATCCAATTCTGGGTAACAAAAGCATCAAACCCTAGATGGACGAGGGGTAAAAGGAAAAAAGAAGCGCAGCCGCCTCATCTCCTCACTCGCTTCCTCCTCTCCTCCCGCGCCGCCCCTCCCCTCTCCCCGCTCGTCTCCTCCTCTCCTCTTCCCTCGATGCCGGCTCCCCTGCTTGCCTCTCCGACCCGGGCCAGAGCCTCGCCGGCCCCTCCACCCTAGCCGGCGCCCACTAGCTGCTCTACCGGCGCATCCTCCCCGAGATCCGGCCACGAAGAGAGTCATGGTGGGAGCACACCATCGCCCCCTCGGTTGCAAGCGATCCAGCCACCCCGCCCCTGCCTACAAGATCAACACCGCGGCTCCATACCTCGCCGCCTACAAGGACTATGAGGACGACGAGGTAAGTGCCCATCTCCTGACCCAGCTTCACTTCAGCAGCAGCAGGCATCTTATTGCTCGACGTGCTACCAGATCCCGTCACCACCGTCCATGTGGATGATCTATTCCTACCAGCGCCCCTGATCTGCAACATTTTTTTGTTCCAGATCGAGAGGTTATGAAAGTGCACAATATCTTTTTGTGTAAATGTCCGAGGGGAAAGACTGCTCAGGGAAGATGCCGATGTGTGTGCATCTTTCTTTTGTTTAAAATGGTGGGATTTTATTATGGATCTTTAAGACGGTGTGGTACTCAACTGCTATCGAGGAAAACTCCCAGTAAGCAGGCAAGTCTTCCCGCTTGTTCTTTGATTTTTCTACTCAATGCATGCTTTAGTTTATGTTTCTTGGTGTGCAATGTGCTCGGTCTACCTCTTTACCTATTTTGGTTGATGGTTGATCAAGAGGTAGTAGATACAGATGCAAAAAGAGAGGTGCAGATTTGAGAACTGGCTGACTACAAAAAATAACTCTATATGAAGATTAATTGTAAGGATATGATGCTTCAAGAAATAATGTGCATAATTAAGTCTGGTGCTTTTAACTAGACATGTTGATATAGCCATTGTTTCCTGTCGTGCTTCACTGGGGTCGATGCCACCAACTTCTAGTTTGTCCATCTTGTGATAATGTTTTTGGATGCAGAGCATTTGTAAAGGGTAGTTAATGTTCTCATTTGTTTCATTGGCGTTGTATGCAAGGTCTCAAAAGGTCTGTTGTTCCTGGATGGTGCGTGTGGTATAATCCCCATCTCCTCCAACTTTTCTTTTGTTACCATGCTTTTGTCATTATTCACAGTAATTTGTAGTTGCGCCTCTTGTCATGTGCTCCACCATTTCTCTCCTGTTCTAGGTCCGCAATGATTTGTTTATTTAAATCTTTGTTCTCCACTCACTGCCTTAGATAGCTGCAGATGAGGATGTACGGAGGATTTGGCCGCGAACTCAATCGGACCATTGGATTGAAGTTGAAGGTATACTTTGGCTGCTTTTCCTGTCATTTTTGTTCCTCTTTTCATGTGTGTTCAGGATTTTCTCCCTCCTTTTTTTGGCTTTAGAGCCTCAAATTTGACAAGCATATGTTGCCGATTAGTGAGTAATGAATTGATAATATTTTGATTTATATTGACCCTCATTCTCTATTTTCAGGGGGCACTTCAAAGATATGAAGGAATGGCCTTCCGTTCAGAACCTGGTCAGCTACATAGATTCTGGTCGTACATGTTTCTGTTGCAGCGGCCCATTCATGCGGAGAAGAATGGCAGACGTTGAAGATTGTGTTAGCTGATTTTCTAATTCATGTTTAGCTCATGGATTCTCATTTATCTCTCTAACTTCCATTTACAGAAGGAGGTGCATTATCAGCTCTTATGTATCGTCTTAAGAACCGTTGATAGGAATGACAACTATGTTGAGATGTGGTACACCATTGAATGACTTTTGGTCCAGAATGAAAAATATAGGCATAATTATTGTAATTTTGTTGCTGCTAATTTCTTTCAAATGAACCATGGCTTCTAATCCAAAAATCAACAGTCCCAAGTCGATAGTGGAGGCATAGATGGTTCTGAGCCAATCTAATCTAAGGTAGCCTATTTTTACGGTTGTTTAGGTTTCACTGGGTTAAAATTATTTGCTAACAAACTTTGATCTCAATAGTATTTATGACCGATCTGCATGATTGTGTTGCTACAGAACCTGTATGTCCTCCTTGATCTAGATTTTCTATTATTGGAGGTGAGATCATACACTCTTTTCTTAAATGATTTACCTGCCTTCTTCCTACATATTTTTGGTGACAATTTGCTTGATACAATAGATGAATGTTATGTTTAGATATGTTGTGCTCGATGGATCGGTCTTCTTGCTTTGTTTATTCATGCTTTTTAGGAGAATATTTATGTACACCTGGTTGATTATTCATGCTTTTTAGGAGAATATTTATGTATGATGTCTACTACACAACCTTCTTCTTATAGACGTTGTTGGGCCTCCAAGTGTAGAGGTTTGTAGGACAGTAGCAAATTTCCCTCAAGTGGATGAACTAAGGTTTATCAATCCGTGGGAGGCGTAGGTTGAAGATGGTCTCTCTCAAACAGCTCTGCAACCAAATAATAAAGAGTCTCTTGTGTCCCCAACACACCCAATACAATGGTAAATTGTATAGGTGCACTAGTTCGGTGAAGAGATGGTGATACAAGTGCAATATGGATGGTAGATAAAGGTTTTTGTAATCTGAAAATATAAAAACAGCAAGGTAGCAAGTGATAAAAGTGAGCACAAACAGTATTGCAATGCGTTGAAACAAGGCCTAGGGTTCATACTTTCACTAGTGCAAGTTCTCTCAACAATAATAACATAATTGGATCATATAACTATCCCTCAACATGCAACAAAGAGTCACTCCAAAGTCACTAATAGCGGAGAACAAACGAAGAGATTATGGTAGGGTACGAAACCACCTCAAAGTTATTCTTTCTGATCAATCTATTCAAGAGTCCGTAGTAAAATAACACGAAGCTATTCTTTCAGTTTGATCTATCATAGAGTTCGTACTGGAATAACACCTTAAGACACAAATCAACCAAAACCCTAATGTCACCTAGATACTCCAATGTCACCTCAAGTATCCGTGGGTATGATTATACGATATGCATCACAGAATCTAAGATTCATCTATTCAAACCAACACAAAGTACTTCAAAGAGTGCCCCAAAGTTTCTATCGGAGAGTCAAGACAAAAACGTGTGCCAACCCCTATGCATAGGTTCATGGGCGGAACACGCATGTTGATCACCAAAACATACATCAAGTGTATCACGTGATATCCCATTGTCACCACAGATAAGCACGACAAGACATACATCAAGTGTTCTCAAATCCTTAAAGACTCAATCTGATAAGATAACTTCAAAGGGAAAACTCAATCCATTGCAAGAGAGTAGAGGGGGAGAAACATCATAAGATCCAACTATAATAGCAAAGCTCGCGATACATCAAGATCGTGCCAAATCAAGAACACAAGAGAGAGAGAGATCAAACACATAGCTACTGGTACATACCCTCAGCCCCGAGGGTGAACTACTCCCTCCTCATCATGGAGAGCACCGGGATGATGAAGATGGCCACCAGTGAGGGATCCCCCCTCCGACAGGGTGCCGGAACAGGGTCCCGATTGGTTTTTGGTGGCTACAGAGGCTTGCGGCGGCGGAAGTCCCGATCTATTCTATTTTTCGATGTTTTTAGGGTATATGGATATATATAGGCGAAAGAAGTCGGTCAGGGGAGCCACGAGGGGTCCACGAGGGTAGGGGCGCGCCCAGGGGGCAGGTGCGCCTCCCTGCCTCGTGGCCACCTCGAAGCTTCCTTGACTTCAACTCCAAGTCTCCTGGATCACGTTCGTTCCAAAATCACGCTCCCGAAGGTTTCATTCCGTTTGGACTCCGTTTGATATTCCTTTTCTACGAAACACTGAAACAAGGGAAAAAACAGAAACTGGAACTGGGCTCTGGGTTAATAGGTTAGTCCCAAAGATAATACAAAAGTGTATAATAAAGCCCATAAACATCCAAAACAGATAATATAATAGCATGGAATAATCAAAAATTATAGATACGTTGGAGACGTATCAATGTACACCTGGTTGTAAGTGATATGTCTTTTTCTTTCCACCACGGCATGGACATTCTGCCCATTACATTTTGTCCTCTAGAATATCATTACGGTTTTGCTGGCTTTTATGTGTGTCATTTTGAAAAACTGCAGCAGCCGAACATCATGTTCACCCCATTATATTCAAATGTAACTGCTGTATAGTTGTCATGCCGCTAAGTGCTATGCTTATATGATATATCAACAATCTGGTAATTCTTTTGTTTATTTCCCCTTTTTGTTGGAATCCCTTATTTATTAGGTACTTGCCTCCCTTATTTTGCAATTCCATTTTAACCAGGACGGCAACATGTTCACATAGTCACTTGCTGTAGAGAATAAATTTGAGCTTTTGTGATATGATACGCTAATATATTTTTTGTTTGTGCTTTGTTCAAAAACTCATGTCGTGATTTAGTTTAGATGTATGCAGTTACAACCATATCTTTGATTTAGGTCGCGATGAAATTTAATTTCCTCGCTTAACAAGTGTAATTAGAAATTAATTTCATGTCAGATTAGCTATACGCATTGTACTCCTTGTAATCTATTTTAATTTTATAGTAATCCTTTATTTCTTTCTTCAGTTATGTCAGAAAACATATCGAGGCATGGAAGAAATTGACATGGTGTACAAGAAGGAGCTGGCTTTACAGTCTGGCATTAAGCACTGGGGAGGAATTCCTTATTTAGGTGGTGAGCTCACATTCATTTCAGATCATGTGGATGTTACCAAAATCTTGCCTTATGTTGCAGTTTCCAACCGTAGAGGCTTGGTAGGTAACAACTACACCACAGGACATGCAAATGCATTCTCTCTATTTCTGCATTCATGTTTTACATCTTACTTGGTCATGTCGGCATCCAGTATTCTTATATAGTTATATGCATTTGGTTTCCTCAACCTGGAGTTAAATACAGGCTTGTCACTGAATGAGCTTATATCACTCTTTGTGTCATTGAATAAGCTTGTATCACTCAAAAGTCAAAACATACTGGTGCAAACGAGCCTGGCTTTGTTTAATAGCACCATCAAGACCAAATATTGAATTAGGGTCAGCAGAACATAACATTAAAATTGTTCAGACGTATGTAACCTACAGAAACATGCCCTCGGTCGAACATAGTGGTGTATGTAACCTCCATTATTTATGTCATAATGCCTGTTTCCACTCACCATGAGAATGTTAGTTTTAAATAGACAATTTGGAATCCTTGCTGATAGTCAATGATGATAATTGGTAATGGCATCCGTTTTATGTAACCTCCATTATGTATTTCAATATATTTGCTAAGTTCCTTCAAAGTCCGTCTGACTCATCAAATTTAGATACTGTGTGTGCACTTTTGGAAGTGATGGAACAGCTGAAGCAGAATTCATGTGCTTTGATAAAGCTGCAAGGATTATTGTCGGCAAACCACTTATGACCTTGATCCAGCACAAGTACCCCGGTTTTACAAACGTGCATGATCTTGCCCAGATAGGAGGTGGCGATGTAACCATGCCTGTTGAGATTTCCCGCATTGTTACCCAGAAGTATGTGCTTGTTGTTTCTATCTCGAACAAGAGCTTCTAGCCTACAAGCACCCAGCTTTCCTTTCAAGTTAGCAGGATCGATCAGACCTTTAAGCCTGAACTTGCGCCCTTTGGATTTGGCGAGTATTTGACAAAAAACTACCACATTAGGGGTATCCGTCCCACAGAACTACCACTTTCAAAAAAGTGACTAATAACTACCAAAAATTTCAAATTTTGTGGCAAAAAACTACCAAGTCGTGTTGATCGTCCATTTAGTCGTTTTAACCGCTTAACTGATAGGGATGGCCCACATGGCAGGCCGACGGCGGCCCTAACGGCTAACGGACGCCCGCTTGCGGCCGTTAGTGGCCCGGCTCGGTCGGAACCAGCCAGGGGCCAGGTCAAAACGACCGACCGGCCGGCCGACCGACCGAACCACATCTCTCTCCCCTAGCTCTCTCCTCTGTATCCCTAGGCGGTGGTGGTAATGGCGGCGGTGGATCCAAACCCCGACGGCGATTTGTTCGGCAGCCAACCTCCTGACGTAGTTGGGGGCCGCGTCGACCTTTCGGAGGTCGATACGTGGCTAGGCAGCTCTAGCTTTGCGGCGCAACAGCCTGAATCTGGAGTTGGCGGCGGCGGCGGCTCGACCACCGACGAGCCATCCCAGGAGTTGGCGGCAGCTCCACCACCGACGACGACAGGAAGTGCACCTCGTGGCCGGCGCAAGCTTCCTCGTGCGGGAGGTGGCAGGTACAACATATCTTCTTCTTTTTCAGTTTTATTGACAGGATGTATTTTAGGTCAATTTCCCCTAATGTATGATAACAGAGTAATTGCAAATTGTTAGAAACTTTAGCAGTGTGCATTCTTTATAATAATTCATTCCATTTGTGTCCAGTATTGATGACCCAAAATGGGGAATTTTGTTCCATTTAGAAGGCAGAGATTCTGTTGTTAGAAACATGTACCAGTCAGACATATCATTTGGGACTCTGATATCTCTTATTAGGAGTGAGGGTTGCTGCTCTGATGATTATATGTACTATGTTAGTGATGTTCATAAAGGGATAGAAGGCTTAGAGAAAATATCTTCTGAAGATGATGTGCAGCAGATGTTGCTCCACTCTCTAAATGAAAAGAGTGTGAACATAAGCATTGTGAGAGCAAATGAGCTGTGTAATGCAGATGAAAACAGAGATTATTATTTTGTTGATCATTGCATTAACACCCAACAAAGTTGCAATAAGTTGATGGATACAAGCATGGACAGAAAGGAAGAGCTTAAGAAAAGTATTTTTCAGAGAGAAGCTGACCTCAATCATTTTGAAGGTGACACTGATGTATCAGAATTTCTGTCTGATTCAGATGGCAACTGTGTGGAACTGCAAGTAGTTTCTTCATCTGATGATGAAGATAGACCAATGGCACAGAAACTAAAGCCAGTGAGAAATCCTGGTCCAACAATTAGATCACACAATGAGGCCGAGAAAATGGAAAAACCAGATTGGTTGCCTGAAGCTGATGAAAAATGTTTTCCTGGTGATTATGGCATTAGTGATGAAGAAGATGAGCCTGAAGGATCCTATAAACTACCAAGTGGTAGGAAGAGAAGGAATATGAAGTTGAAGGAAAGGGTATGGTTCAATCCCAAACTACCAAACCCAGAAGAACAGTTTTGTAAGGGATTGTGCTTCACCAGTGTTTATGAGTACAGAGATGCACTTATGGATTTTCACATTAGGACATTGAGGAACTTTCAATACCATAGAAATGCCCCAGATAGGATTATTGTTTGGTGCTCAAAGAGAGCACAAGGATGTGATTTTTTATATCACTGCCTCTAAAATAGCTCATGAGAGAACTTTCTGCATCAAGAAGTGTGATATTGTGCACACTTGTGGAGCATGTGCATAGTCCACAAAGGTTACTACAAAGTGGTTGTCCAGATCAGTACAGGAAGCATTGAGAGAAGACATTAGATCTCATGTGGATGCATTAATTAAAAAGACAAAGACCAAGTTTTCAGTGGATGTGTCAAGGAGTGTGGCATATAGGGCAAGGAGGAAGGCTGTTGATGTGGTGCAAGGTGATCACAAGCAGCAGTATTTGAGGTTAAGAGATTATCTTCAAGCTGTTCTTGATACAAACCCTGGGAGCAGGTGTATAGTGACAACATTTGAAGATCCAGAAAACCCAGCACCTACTCCTAGATTCAAGTATCTTTTCTACTGTTAGCAGCTTCAAAGGAAGGTTTCCTTAATGGTTGCAGACCATTTATAGGTAATTTTTGAAGATTTAACTGTTATTAATTAGTGGTTTCCTAGTAGTTCTATGTTGTAGCTAATTTGTCACTTAATCCAGGTCTTGATGGATGCTTCATCAAGTTAACCACTGGACAACAAATACTTGTAGCCACAGGAAGGGATGGCAACAACAACATCTACCCCATAGCTTTTCGTGTGGTTGACAAGGAAGATGGAGAGAGTTGGACTTGGTTTTTAACTCAGTTGAGATGTTGCATTGGTAGTGGCAACAAGTTTGGAACATACACCATCATATCTGACAGGCAAAAGGTTAGTGTCTTATGCACAAATATGTTTGATCAATGTGGTTTTAGTACCTATTGGAATTATTTAAGTTTGATCATGTGCATTACTAATTGGTTAATGCACATGGCTTGCTTAAGGCAATAAATGAGGTATTCCCTAATTTACCTCAAAGGTACTGTCTTAGGCACATATATGCAAATTTCCAAGCAGCTGGATTTAGGGGGCAGGAACTAAAGAAATGTGTGGACCAGGCTAGCTACTCTTACACAAAACATGGTCATGAATTAGGGATGGCAGATTTGAAAGCACAGTGTGAGGATGCTTGGAAATGGCTAAAAAAGATTGATGCTTCTGCTTGGGCTAGGTTTGCTATGGATCATACATGCAAAATAGATCTAGTGGTGAACAACCTGAGTGAAGTGTTCAACAAGATGATACTGGATGTTAGGGCTAAGCCTATAAGGACAATGTTTGAAGGGATTAGGACCAAGCAGATGATCAAGAGGCAGCAGACCAGAGAGAAGTTACAGATTAGTAGGTGGACAATCACACCCAACTATGCAGAGATTTTAGAAGAGAACAAGAAATATGCCAAGTATTGCCAGGCTGATAGAGCAGGTGAAACAATATGGCAAGTTACCAGCAAAGAAAAACAATATTCTGTTGACATGGAAAAATATACCTGTGATTTCAAAAGATGGAACATGTCAGAAGTACCTTGCAGTCATGGCATATCTGCAATGATAAAGCAAAAACTGCATCCTGAGGACTATGTTAGTGAATTTTTCAAGAAGACATTATATTTTGAGACATACAAAGAAATTATATACCCTGTCCCTGGTCCAGATTGCTGGCCTCAATCAAACACACCAGACATTGAGCCTCCTATTTTTAAAGAAAAGGCAGGGAAAAAACAAACTGCAAGGAGGAAAGGGCAGTTTGAAGTTCCAGGTCCAAGAGATAGTAGTAGGATGGGGACTATAACATATAGTAACTGTGGGCTAGAAGGACACAAGTATACAAGTTGCCAGAAGGCTCTGAGGCCTAAGCTTCAGATGAGGAAAAACAAACATCAGGTAATTACATGACTTACAAGTTTCCTTTTTCCATGGTATTTACCTCACTAAATGTGGCCTGGTTCTTGAATGCAGGAAAACAGGGCAGTTTATGCAGATACACCAGCTGCACCAGCTCAAGGCCATGCTACGAATGGAAGAAGAGCCAATCCTACCATATCAGTCCCTGCTGCAACAGCAAATAGAGCATCACATTCTGCTCGAGGACCTTCTGCATCAGCTCCAGCCCCTGTTGGTACATCCAGAAGGGGTAGGCCTGCAGGTAGAGGGAGAAATTCTGGTTTCAGTGCACCAAGATCTGCCACAACTTCTGCACAAGGTTTGGCAGGGACCAAAAGGAAGAGGTATCCAAGCTCCAAATTGAAGGGCTACTTCTATGCAAGTGGTAACTAATGGTAAGTCTGAACTTAGTTTCTGAACTTTTCTGAACTTAGTTTCTGAACTTAGTTTCTGAACTTAGTTTCTGCACTTAGTTTCTGCACTGGTCTGAACTTGTCTGAAACTGAACTTGTCTGAAACTGAACTTGTCTAAGATGGGCCTGCTGCCCTGTTATGCATTATTAATTTGGGCTTGGTACTGGGCTCGGTTATTGGATCTCTCTGCCCCCCTCCCAAGCCTGTCATTCTGTCTACAAAAGACGCAGCGATCGTACAACCTCTTTCCCCTAACCCTAAACCTAGCCGCCGCGGAAGCACATGGACCCTAGTTCAGCCAGAGATGGATCTAGCATTAGGAGAGCTAGTGGATGACCATGAGGAGGTTGATAGGGCTGCTGCGAGGGCCAATCGCAGAGCGCACGCGCTGGAGCGACGGCGGAGGCTGGCTGCCAGGATTATGGCAGAACGGAACGCCAACGATGTCAAGCAGTTCAATGAGGCGTTCCCAGAAGGAACGCACGTCACGGATGACCTTGTCATCCGGTGGGCAAGAGACAGGGCAAGCTTCCATCGATTCCATGTAACAAGGACTCGGTGGACTAGGATGTTGGATGCGTTCGAAGGAAGAGAGGATTAGTTCTCTGCATGTTCTCTGCATGCTATGTGTTTTTTGTTTATGTATGTCTCTAAAATTATTTCTTCCTTTATACTGCATTTGCGTGCACTTATTGATGTTACTTCTGAATGTTCAGAGCGGCGTCATCTTTGTCGTCTGCAGAGTGAGAGAGCATGCAACAATGGAGATGCAGCAGCAAATTATCGTCATCTTCGTCGTCTGTATTAGTACTATGTTTGCTTAAATCAGCTCGAACTATCTATGTTTTATGCGTTTTAATGCGTGGTACTGAATGTTTCGTATCTGTCTATGTCTGAATCTGGTTAAGGATCATGCTATCTAAGCATTGCTGAATGTTTCTAAATTTGGTTTAAGTTTATGAATCAGGTTTATGTTCATGAATGTCTGTAAATACTTGAGAAATCTTTTTTGCGTTTGGTTACATTCCAACCTAACTTTCACTTTCCCGATGAGAAATGGCAGCAAATTATCACAAGTTTCAACACACTGAAACTGTGAACATTAAATACAGCACATCTACCACCTATAAAGACTAGTAAAATCTCCTCACTATTACTACTCCACTGCCACACAACACCTCCCCCCACTTAACTCCTCCACATAACTACTACTCCAACACCTATCCACCTCACTTCTGCCGCACCCACAACTACCCCTCCTCTCCCTAGCTCCAACCATGGCTGGTTCTTCCTCTTCCCCTTCCCCAGACCCATGGCTAAACCCATTCCCAACTGGCAAGGGATGGGTTGCCATGCTTCTTGGTTCAGCACGCGGCGACCAAGAACTCTTCCTCGACTACATGAAGGTCGCCATGAGGTACACCAGCACTATTGGGTTGGTAGATGCAGCAGAGGAAGTGAGGAAGAAGGCGACTAGCGAGGAGAAGCAGCGCATGGAGCAGCGCTATGGAAACCCAGGTAAGGTGGTCATGCCCATCGACATTCTCCTATGGGCAATGAAGGAGGCCGACTCCGGCGATGCTGGGCAGAGGCAGCGGTGGGCAGACCACCGCTATGTCGCTCCAGCACAAGCTACATCAAATGCAAACACAGCAGAGATGCACGAAGACGACGACGACCTACAGATCGTCGCACAGCCAGCTGTGCAGGCTCGCCGCCGTCCTCCTCCCATCATCATCATCGATGAAGACGAAGAGGAAGAGGAGGTGGAGGTGCAGCCAAATCCCACCCAACTGAAGTAAGAGGTACGACGATCCGGACGCTTAGCAGGACAGACAACTAAGTGAATATGAAACTATAAGTTTCAGATTAAGTTTCGTCAGTAGTTGAACTACCTATGTCAGTTTCGTCAGTGTCAGTAATCTTCAGTTTTCGCAAGTATTGTGCTATCTATGTAATGCTACCTATGGTGCCTCCTATGTGAACTACCTACCTTTGTTCAGTGTTACCAAGTTTGTGCAATCTGTGAAATGTTACAACAAACTTCTCACGACCATATTGCAGGTAGGATAAAAAGACAGATAGAAACTGCAACAGGCTTAGATAATAAGGTTCTTAACTTAGCATCAGGGCATTAAAGATAACATCATCTTAGAGCATTACAGATCAGGGCCATAACAGCACCCCACACCACAACCAAAATGATCTGAAACCATAGGCAGTTCTTAGGCTTAGGCAGTTCATTAGCTAATATTATGTGATAGCCTAGTTTTTGCCCTTTCTTATTTGCTTGGAATTTCATTTGAAAGTTTTTGAAACTTGGAGTTTCTGAATCTTTTCATTTGGACTTAAACACTTGGGCATCCTTGGCTTTCACCCCAAGTGTTCACTTCTCTCCCAAACCATCACTTCACTTCTGATCCACCACAAAATAACCTTTGGAATATTTTTCTTAACTGAAAAATATTCATTTTCTCTCAAAAACCCTAAGCCAGATCTGTTTGTTTCAAGGCAACCCTAATTTTTATGGCTCAGAAAATTCTAAGATAATTCACAAATATTCTAGGGACCCTAGGGCACCTCCCCGAGCAAAAATATTTCATCACTTTTTGGAATATTTTTGCTACAGAAAATCTTTTCTGTTCTGAACAGAAATGGTGGTTTCTACAGCAACTACCATTTTACTTACTCCATTTGACCTGAACTTTCTTGTGCATCTTTACCTTAGTAACTTATAACTAGCCTCCAAAGCACAGCCCCAAACTCCCAGCCATTTGACCACAGTAACATCACAAAATTACTGACCAGAAACTTACCTGGTTTGTAAAATCTTCTCTACTGCACCTGGATCCAAACCAAACCGTGGTAAACTTCAAAACTACCACGAACAACATGCCAGACATGATTTTTGGACGAAGGCTGGCATGAGGAGAGAGTTCGCGCGGTGACCACGCGTGTCCACGATGCCAGGCATGCGTGTCGACGCGCTCTGGGTGACGCCGAGCGCTCTGTTCGAGCGTGCTCGCTTCCCCCGCCTGCCCAACCATGCCAAACCCCGCCACCATCATCGTCTCGACGTCCTTAACTCCTCCCTGGCACTCGCCGACGCCAGAGCTCGCCGCAGCGAGCACGGGCAAGGTCCGGCCAGCCCAACAGTGCGGAACGCACTGTGCTCGTCGCCATCCCCTTGATCCTGTGCTCGTCTCCGCTCGCCCACAGTGGCCGCGTGACCTCCATCGCCTTCTCCCCCTCTCACTGACGCCGCTCGTCACCGGTCACCGTGGACAGGTGTCCACTGGCGGAGCCCGAAGCACCCTCGCCGCTCGCCTATAAATAGAGCCACCCCAGCCTCCTCGAGCACCATCCAGCACTCACACACACCCCACGATCGAGTAGGAAGCCGTAGCCCGGCCGGGCAGGCCTCGGGCCGCCGTCCCCGAGCTCGAGCTCGCCGGCGATCCCCTCTGGTCGCCGCGGTAGCTCTAGCCCCTCCCAGGCCTGGGCGACCCCTCCAAGGCATCCGCCTCTCTCCGGTGAGGCCATCTCGCCCACTTGGAGCCTCTGGAGTGACCTCTGCTCGCCGTCTTCCTCAACTCCAGTGACCTCCATGTTCTGCCTCCGCTTGCGAGCTAGTTTCCGACGCTGTCTGACCACCCCTAGCCACGCTACGGGTACGGGCAGGTGCGCCATCGTCCCCTCTCTCAATCCCTCCCTCTCGTTTGGGACAAGGAGCCCTCGTCGCCAGCGAGAGCTCCGGCGAAGCCGCGGCCCTCTCTGTTTCTCTCTCCCTCTTCCCCCACCTGACTAGCGGGGCTCGCTAGTCAGCCACTCAGTACACGCGCGAAGCGGTACGAGTGGTGGCGCCCCTGGGCTTTACGCCTTCGACGTCACCCCCAGCTGTTTCTTTTTATTCAAATTCATTTATATTCCAGAGAGCTTCAAATTTTTTTAACTTTTTAACCATAAGTCCAAATGAGATGATTCTTTTTGCATTGTGTTCTTTGAAAGGAAATATAACAGCTCACCAAAGATGAGATTTTTCTGAGCTGTTTAGAATTTCTGGTGAATTTGAGAAGTGTTCTTGATATTTTGTTTTTGTGTTTAAAATTATTTTCAGAAGGTGAGGCTTGTCTTGAGGATCACCAGGAGGCTTGTGAACCTCATCTGCACTAAGGCAAGCCACAACAACATTTTTATGATGCCATTTCAATATTTGTGATTTTCTCACTTAAATGAAATGATTAACCCATGCATTTAAATAATTATTGAATTATTTGTATTCTGTTAAGTATTGGTCAGTTGTTATGCTTGATTTACATAATAGTTGAAACTAGTTTAAGTGGGTAAAGCAGGTTAAAAATTTATTTGAGGTGATGTTAGAAATAATTTTGTTATGCATGTTAGTAATTATTTAAAGCGTTGTGTTTGCATTCTTAAATTGATAAAAATTTGTTAGAAAATATTCTGTTAAATACTTGTTTAATCATATTACTTGTCTTACAGAATGTTTGAACCCAACTTAGTGATAAAGAAATTAAGAGTTTTTGATAGTGATATCTTTTGGTCAAGCATATGAAAAATTTATCGGAGTTACTTTCTTCCGTAGGAAATTAATAAAACTTGTTGCAAAATATTTTGGTTAAGTTGTGAGTCATTTTGAGCAAGTAGAGTAATATGAGTGGTTGACGTTTATGCTTGGTGTGCATATGGATGACGTCGGTCATTTTTATCAATATGTGATGCATGTGTTGTTTTGCATTTCATGGCATGCTATGACACCGGTCATTTTTAGTTTAAAGTTAATCCTGCATATAACTCAACTTGAATATACCATTGACTGGGTCCTGGTGTCGCTGAATCGAGTTTCTTTCCAGTGCAACCACATTTGCCTTGTGGGAAGGCCTTGATTCGGTCCATTGACACGGCCTCTGGTCGGTGCCTCCATCTAGGGAAGATTATGTCGTGTTTGCCCTGGCCCGGTAAGCACACATAATCTTGTGTGCTCGTTGATGAGATTATGGTACCGAGTCCCCGAGTGGGAGTGTTTTGACCACGACGGTGGTCGGGGTGTCTTTGGTAGACACGGGGCCACCCAGGACCAGCCCGTTGGGGATTTGGGTCGGAGTGGCCGGGAGAGTGCTGTGGCAATGGAGGGGTTTTGTCGGAATGTCGTTGGTCCACCCGAATGGGAATGCGAGGCCATGGGTTCTGTGGTGTGGGTACAGTGTGCTACCTCTGCAGAGTGTATAATCTATCGATAGCCGAGTCCACGGTCACGGACACCTCGTACTAGGTCCCACCATGAGGCAACGTTTAATAAAAATTGCACACTAAGCTATGAACTTTGCATTGTCAATGGATGGCAGAAAGGCCATTGAGGTATTTGGGACCAAATGATGGTCGTGGTTGTGATCGCCGTAAGGATCATGAGTTGTTCTTGAGAAAGACCACTATGGTTGTGTGTTTGTGGTCCAGAGATGATCACAGTTGGTAAGTTGTCCTGAGGGACGTTCGGGCTTGATCACAACATGTTGACATATAATGTTGCCTTATTAATAATTGGTTAAATATCATGATATTGTTTGTCATTATGATTATGCTTGTTGTGAGCTTGCAAGTACATTCAATGTACTGACCTGGCGTGTCATGCCAGATTTCAGGAAAGTCTCGTTGGAAAGGAGCGTTGTTCGAGTCTAGAACGTGTCCACATTAGTGTCCCTGTGATATGGAGTTTCTGCTACGACGTTATTCCGCTGCCACGTAGTTGTTCGAGTCGAGGCCCCTTTATGTTCACTAAATAATGTACATATTGTTCTGCCGCACCGAGTGTGCCGCTTGGCCTCGACCACTGTTGTAATATGAACTCTGTTCCGCTAGCATCAATAAAGCGGTTGTTTTCTGTACCAATATGTTGTGTGTTGCCAGAAGACATGATCTCTGGGCTGGCAATGCAGGGTAAACAGGTCGCTCTGAGCCGGGGTGCCACAGCGGTTGGTATCAGAGCCGCGCTGACTGTAGGACACGCTAGAGTACGACGTGTTAACTGGACACTAGACATGAGTAAATGTGAGTGTCGGTAGCAGTTATAGCTGGTTGTTGCATTGTAGTCATTTGATTATTATCTTTATGCTAACCTGTTAATGGTTGTGAGTGTAGATGGCTCCGGTGCCATATCCGTGCCAGTTGCAGTTGATGCCGTACACGTCACCGCACCTTCTCCGCAACGTGTGGCGTCGGCTGTACCCTCACGGAGACGAACCAGTCTACCGTGTGTACCGGGAGCGTCTAGCAGACTCAGTGTATGAGTATCACGCAGTGGTTACTCTGCGCACCAGTTCCGATTCCGGCTCTTACACTCGCACTTCTCGGAGCAGTTACGCCTCCACCGCTTCTCAGGCTGTCCAGTTTGCCGCATTTGAGGTCCTTGTCGAGCTTCGTTATATCGAGGTTCAAATGCAGCATCACCCAGGATTCTATTACTACCCATCTCTACACGACAACGGTCGTGTCCGTTTTCCTCTCGTTAACCCGGAGTCTCATAGTGTTGCTAGCCATCTTGCTCGCTATATCACTGCTAGCTATCTGATGATCCACGAGCTGGCTCGAGAGCTGACTCGTGCCCGTACTGCTTTAGCCGCTACCTTGGTCACTACTAGATCCACCACTACTCCATCCTCACTGGGATTTACCCCTTATGTCCCAGTTAGCTCTAGCTCCCCTATTTCGCCGGTTACTCCCCCTAGTAGCACAGGCGTTCCGGCCGTGAACCCTCTCAGTACTCCTGCCGAGTGGGTCTCACTTCTTGCTACTCCTGCAGCCCCGATGCTTCATCCTACCCCTACCCCTGAGGGAGAGCCCTTGAGGCAGCGTCGTCGTGTTACCTTTAACCCGGAGGTTTCCGTTAACCACGTCAGTTCGGGATCTGAGACCGCTTCAGGGGAGGACACCGTAGCACTAGCAGAGCAGTAATGTCTTTGAGTATTCGCAGTCGTCTAGATGGTGTACGGATGTAGTTGTAGGAGTCATGATGCTTCATGTATGAGAGTAGTGGAACCAGTCAGGTTGTTAAATTTTCATGTATGAGTCTATGTATAATTATGATGGGACTTTAGTCGCCGTATTCTCTTCGCTCTTTTGTCTTTTTTGAGAATTGTTGCTGGCTTTTCCCCAATTTTATTCTTGGATGTCTCTCATCTCGATTTCGTTGCCTTGGGAAAAATACTCAATAGGATGACGCGGGGAGGCGGCAGTAGCAACGTTCGTGAGGGAACTCATGTTCGTCGTTCCGCACGACAGGCAGGATATTCTCCCGAGCCGTACGTTCAGCCACCACCTCCTCCGCCTGATCCTCCCTCCACCGAGCAAGTTCTGCGTATGTTTGAAGAAAAAGGAACAATGATCTGATTGAAATATTGAGAAGTGTGCAAGCTATAGTTGGAAAAAATGGAAATCAGAATGGTCATCACTCAAAGATGTCAGATTTTCAGAGGACCAATCCACCCAATTTCAGTCAGGTTGTTGACCCATTGGATGCAGACGATTGGTTGCGCACCATGAAGAAAAAGCTTGAGATCTCCCATACTGAAGGAAATGATAAAGTCCCATTTGCAACCCATTACCTTGAAGGCGCAGCTGCGATATGGTGGGAAAATACAAAAGCTATGTGGCCGATTGATGAGGAAGTCACCTGGGAAAAATTGAAGGATAAGTTCCGCAAATATCACATCCCTACTGGAGTTATGAAGGCCAAGCAGCGTGAATTTCTCGCGCTTGTCCAAGGAAATCAATCTGTGGCTGAGTATCTGCAAAAATTGAATCATCTGGCCCGTTACTCTCTGTATGACGTAGCCACCGAAGAAAGGAAGATGGACAGATTTCTTGGAGGTTTAAATCCGCAACTTCGGTGTGCTCTCAGTATGTTTGATTTCACGGATTTCCAAACTCTGGTAGACAAGGCATTCATTGCTGAACGGGAACACAAGCTTATATCAGATAATAGGCCTGTTAACGACAACAAGCGCAAGTTTGAGCCAAAGAAGGATGGGCAACCTATGCAAAAGGCTCGTACCTGGCAGCAGACTCAGGTGGAATACCGGCCAAATTGGCAGCAGAATGTTAACAAGACCACCACTCAAGTCAAGAATGTTGGGGCCAATCTAATGCATGAGGAGCGGCAGCCCAATAATTCTTGTTTCACTTGCGGGCAGCCCAGACATTATGCCAAACAGTGCCCCAAGAACCACAAGGTGAATGCGCTGAGCAGGCCACAAGTCCACTTTATGGAGTCAGGGCCAACCCAGCAAAACTTCACTGGGCACATGAATCATATCTCTGCCGATGAATCCCAAGAGAAGCCAGAAGTCGTCATTGGTATGTTTTCTGTTAATGACATACCTGCAGTAATTTTATTTGACTCTGGGGCTTCCCATTCTTTTATTTCTCGGAGTTTTTCCGCCCAAAACAATTTTCCTTGCACAATTTTGGGCAAAAATATGCTGGTACAAACCCCGGGATCTATAATCAAGAGCAATCTAGTCTGCCGTGATCTGGAGATCAATATCAACGGGGTCCACTTTCCAACATCTCTGATAATCATTGAGTCTGAACAGTTGGATATTATATTGGGAATGAATTGGCTGACCAAATATCAAGTTTGTATAAACTGCGCAACCCGAGAAGTCAATTTAACCAGTCTGAATGGGCACCAAATTCTATGCTCACAAGCATATACCCAAGCCAGAACTAGTGTGCACTGCTGTGGTCGAATTGGAATTTATTCCTGTGGTCAGTAAGTACCCTGATGTGTTTCCAGAAGAACTGCCAGGCATGCCACCAGATCGGGAACTGGAATTTGCCATAGATCTTGTGCCCGGAACCGCACCATTATACAAGAAGTATTACTGGATGCCCTCATCAGAATTAGTGGAACTAAAGAAACAGCTTGACGAATTACTTCGGAAAGGTTATATTCGTCCCAGCTCTTCACCGTGGGGGTCACCTGCAATCTTCGTGGGTAAAAAGGATGGCAGTCTCCGTATGTGCATAGATTATCGCCAGCTGAATGAGGTCACCATCAAAAATAAATACCCACTGCCAAGGATTGATGATCTGTTCGATCAGCTCAGTGGGGCTAAAGTATTCTCAAAAATCGATTTACGGACCGGGTATCGTCAGCTCAAGATTAAAAGGGAAGGTATTCCTAAGACCGCATTCACTACACGATACGGTCTTTACGAATATACTGTGATGTCCTTTGGTCTCACCAATGCCCCTGCCTTCTTCATGCATATGATGAACAAGGTGTTCATGGACTTCCTTGACAAATTTGTGGTAGTCTTTATCAACGACATCCTCATTTACTCCAAGAGTCAAGAAGAGCATAAGGATCACCTCCGGGCAGTGCTACAACGGCTCCGCAACCATCAGCTATACGCCAAGTTCAGTAAGTGCGAATTTTGGCTCAAGCAAGTTGGGTTTCTCGGGCATGTACTATCCGCCGAAGGCATAGCCGTGGACCCGAGCAAAGTAAAGGATGTGCTCGATTGTGTACCGCCCACGACTGTAACACAGATCCGGAGTTTCCTCGGATTAGCTGGATACTATCGTCGTTTCATTGAAGGGTTTTCCAAAATTGCTAAACCTATGATGGAACTGCTCAAAAAGGATACAAAGTTTGAGTGGACCAAGGACTGTGAGAAGAGTTTTTATGAGCTAAAGACGCGTCTGACAACCACACCTGTATTGACTCTTCCAGACATTTATCGCAGCTTCGATGTGTACTGTGATTCCTCCAGACAAGGTATTGGTTGTGTATTGATGCAAGACGGCAAGGTAGTAGCCTATGCATCACGATAACTACGACCACATGAGGGAAATTATCCTACTCATGATTTGGAATTGGCTGCAGTGGTTCATGCATTAAAAATTTGGAGACACTATCTCATTGGAAAAAGGTGCCAAATTTTTACCGACCCAAAAGCCTCAAGTACATCTTCACTCAGCCAGATTTAAATCTCTGTCAGCGAAGATGGCTAGAGTTGGTCAAGGATTATGACCTTGGAATAAATTACCATCCAGGCAAGGCCAGCGTCGTTGCCGATGCGCTCAGTCGAAAGCCCGTCAGCTTAAATGTCATGTTAAAATCATCGCCTACCGAACTTCAGGAGGAGATCGCTCAGCTCCACTTGGTCATTGTGGATGCTGGCCTCACTAATATTTTGGAAGTTACCCCCACACTTGAGATGGAAATCCGCAAGGCCCAGCCAGATGACGATAAGCTACAAAAACATGCAAGGCAGCCCCCAGATTTCTTCAAGGACAACTTCGGCACCCTCCGATTCCGTGGACGAATTTGTGTACCAAATCAACCGGACTTGAAGAGGAAAATCTTGTCAGAAGCACATGAATCCTCGTATTCCATTCATCCGGGAAGTACGAAAATGTATGAAGACCTTAAACAAATATTCTGGTGGAATGGGATGAAGAAAGACATTGCCTATTTTGTAGCCTGTTGCGACATATGCAACAAGGTGAAAGCAGAGCATCAGAAGCCAGCCGGACTTCTCCAACCACTGCCAGTTTCACAATGGAAATGGGATGATGTTTGCATGGACTTCATCACCGGATTGCCTAGGACTCAGTGAGGCAAAGACGCAATCTGGGTTATAGTGGACACCCTAACCAAGGTTGCTCATTTCATCCCGGTCAGCACCAGATACAAAGCAAATGAACTGGCGCAACTGTATGTATCCAGAATCGTCAGTCTGCATGGGGTACCCCGGACTATCACTTCCGACCGAGGTTCTTTGTTTACCTCCGCTTTCTGGTCCCACCTCCATCAAGCCTTGCGGACAACACTAAAATATAGTACTGCTTATCACCCCCAGACGGACGGTCAGACAGAGCGAGTAAATCAAATACTCGAAGATATGTTGCGAGCATGTGTGCTAGCCAACGGGGCGAACTGGGAAGATTGCTTGCCATACGCCGAGTTCTCATATAACAACAGTTTCCAGACCAGTCTAAAGATGTCACCCTATGAAGCTCTATATGGTCGTAAGTGCCGCACTCCTCTAAATTGGTCTCAAGCTGGAGATAGCCATATCTTCGGAACCGATCTCATGATGGAAGCCGAGAAACAAGTCAGGGAAATCAGAGACCGACTGCAATTGGCCAAATCCCGTCAGAAGAGTTATTATGATGCAAAGCACCGACATGTCAGTTTTGAACCCGGAGAACATGTGTACCTCCGAGTCACTCCTATGAAAGGAGTTAAGCGATTTCAGACTAGTGGAAAGCTGGCACCCATATTCATTGGTCCATTCTCAATTATGTCTCGAGTGGGTACGGTTGCATACCAACTGGAACTACCCCCGGAGTTGTCAGAAATACACAATGTGTTCCATGTTTCGCAATTGAGACGATGCATATCCCCGCCTGAGAAAAGGACTGTAAGGGCTGAGATAGAATTGGCAAAGGATTTAACTTCTGAAGAAAGACCGTCCAAAATTTTGGATCAAGTGGAAAGGGTCACTCGCAGCAAAGTCAGAAATTTTTTCAAAGTTCAGTGGGAGCATCACACCGAGTCAGAAGCAACTTGGGAGCAGGAAGAGTTCCTTAAGAGTCAGTATCCAGAGTGGTTTTCCCAAGCAACCGAATCTCGAGGACGAGATTCATTCTAAGTGGGGAAGGTTTGTGACAGCCTGGTTTCTGCCTTTTCTTATTTGCTTGAAATTTCATTTGAAAGTTTTTGAAACTTGGAGTTTCTGAATCTTTTCATTTGGACATAAACACTTGGGCATCCTTGGCTTTCACCCAAGTGTTCACTTCTCTCCCAAACCATCACTTCACTTCTGATCCACCACAAAATAACCTTTGGAATATTTTTCTTAAATGAAAAATATTCATTTTCTCTCAAAAACCCTAAGCCAGATCTGTTTGCTTCAAGGCAACCCTAATTTTTATGGCTCAGAAAATTCTAAGATAATTCACAAATATTCTAGGGACCCTAGGGCACCTCCCTGAGCAAAAATATTTCATCACTTTTTGGAATATTTTTGCTACAGAAAATCTTTTCTGTTCTGGACAGAAATGGTGGTTTCTACAACAACTACCATTTTACTTGCTCCATTTGACCTGAACTTTCTTGTGCATCTTTACCTTAGTAACTTATAACTAGCCTCCAAAGCACAGCCCCAAACTCCCAGCCATTTGACCACAGTAACATCACAAAATTACTGACCAGAAACTTACCTGGCTTGTAAAATCTTCTCTACTGCACCTGGATCCAAACCAAACCGTGGTAAACTTCAAAACTACCACGAACAACATGCCAGACATGATTTTTGGACGAAGGCTGGCCTGAGGACAGAGTTCGCGCGGTGACCACGCGTGTCCACGATGCCAGGCATGCGTGTCGACGCGCTCTGGGTGACGCCGAGCTCTCTGGAGTGACCTCTGCTCGCCGTCTTCCTCAACTCCGGCGACCTCCATGTTCTGCCTCCGCTTGCGAGCTAGTTTCCGACGCCGTCTGACCACCCTAGCCACGCTACGGGTACGGGCAGGTGCGCCATCGTCCCCTCTCTCAATCCTTCCCTCTCGTTTGGGCCAAGGAGCCCTCGTCGCCGGCAAGAGCTCCAACGAAGCCGCGGCCCTCTCTGTTTCTCTCTCCCTCTTCCCCCACCTGACTAGCGGGGCCCGCTAGTCAGCCACTCAGTACACGCGCGAAGCGGTACGAGTGGTGGCGCCCCTGGGCTTTACGCCTTCGACGTCACCCCCCAGCTGTTTCTTTTTATTCTAATTCATTTATATTCCAGAGAGCTTCAAACAATTTTAACTTTTTAACCATAAGTCCAAATGAGAAGATTCTTTTTGCATTGTGTTCTTTGAAAGGAAATCTAACAGCTCACCAAAGATGAGATTTTTCTAAGCTGTTTAGAATTTCTGGTGAATTTCAGAAGTGTTCTTGATATTTTCTTTTTGTGTTTAAAATTATTTTCAGAAGGTGAGGCTTGTCTTGAGGATCACCAGGAGGCTTGTGAACCTCATCTGCACTAAGGCAAGCCACAACAACATTTTTATGATGCCATTTCAATATTTGTGATTTTCTCACTTAAATGAAATGATTAACCCATGCATTTAAATAATTATTGAATTATTTGTATTCTATTAAGTATTGGTCAGTTGTTATGCTTGATTTACATAATAGTTGAAACTAGTTTAAGTGGGTAAAGCAGGTTAAAAATTTATTTGAGGTGATGTTAGAAATAATTTTGTTATGCATGTTAGTAATTATTTAAAGCTTTGTGTTTGCATTCTTAAATTGATAAAAATTTGTTAGAAAACATTCTGTTAAATACTTGTTTAATCAAATTACTTGTCTTACAGAATGTTTGAACCCAACTTAGTGATAAAGAAATTAAGAGTTGTTGATAATGATATCTTTTGGTCAAGCATATGAAAAATTTATTGGAGTTACTTTCTTGCGTAGGAAATTAATAAAACTTGTTGCAAAATATTTTGCTTAAGTTGTGAGACATTTTGAGCAAGTAGAGTAATATGAGTTGTTGACGTTTATGCTTAGTGTGCATATGGATGACGTCGGTCATTTTTATCAATATGTGATGCATGTGTTGTTTTGCATTTCATGGCATGTTATGACACTGGTCATTTTTAGTTTAAAGTTAATCCTGAATATAACTCAACTTGAATATACCGTTGACTGGGTCATGGTGCCGCTGAATCGAGTTTCTTTCTAGTGCAACCACATTTGCCTTGTGGGAAGGCCTTGATTCGGTCCATTGACACAGCCTCTGGTCGGTGCCTCCATCTAGGGAAGATTATGTCATGTTTGCCCTGGCCCGGTAAGCGCACATAATCTTGTGTGCTCGTTGATGAGATTATGGTACCGAGTCCCCGAGTGGGAGTGTTTTGACCACGACGGTGGTCGGGGTGTCTTTGGTAGACACGGGGCCACCCAGGACTAGCCCATTGGGGATTTGGGTCGGAGTGGCCGGGAGAGTGTTGTGGCAATGGAGGGGTTTTGTCGGAATGCCGTTGGTCCACCCGAATGAGAATGCGAGGCCATGGGTTCCGTGGTGTGGGTATAGTGTGCTACCTCTGCAGAGTGTATAATCTATCGATAGCCGAGTCCACGGTCACGGACACCTCGTACTAGGTCACACCATGAGTCAACGTTTAATAAAAATTGCACACTAAGCTATGAACTTTGCATTGTCAATGGATGGCAGAAAGGCCATCGAGGTATTTGGGACCAAATGATGGTCGTGGTTGTGATCGCCGTAAGGATCACGAGTTGTTCTTGAGAAAGACCACTATGGTGGAGTGTTTGTGGTGCAGAGATGATCACAGTTGGTAAGTTGTCCTGAGGGACGTTTGGGCTTGATCACAGCATGTTGACATATAATGTTGCATTATAAATAATTGGTTAAATATCTTGATATTGTTTGTCATTATGATTATGCTTGTTGTGAGCTTGCAAGTACATTCAATGTACTAACCTGGCGTGTCATGCCAGATTTCAGGAAAGTCTCATTGGAAAGGAGCGCTGTTCGAGTCTAGATCGTGTCCACATCAGTGTCCCTGTGATATGGAGTTTCCGCTACGACGTTATTCCGCTGCCACGTAGTTGTTCGAGTCGAGGCCCCTTTATGTTCACTAAATAATGTACAGATTGTTCCGCCGCACCGAGTGCGCCGCTTGGCCTCGACCACTGTTGTAATATGAACTCTGTTCCGCTAGCATCAATAAAGCGGTTGTTTTCTGTACACTTATGTTGTGTGTTGCCAGAAGACATGATCTCTGGGCTGGCAATGCAGGGTAAACCGGTCGCTCTGAGCCGGGGTGCCACATATTAGTACTGAGATGCGTATTTGCATCAGATGAGATGCATATTTGCATCAGACTCCTTCATTGCTAGGCCAGTTATATATAGAGGCCTCATATTTACTTACCAGCCATGCCTAAAAAATCACTCCTCCATGACAACTTGTTTGATCTTGTCCAGCTTTTCCTTGCACCCATGACCAACCTTCAGTAGCTCAGAAATGACATGCTCCAGCTTCTTCTTCTCTTCTTTAAGGAGGTATCTCTCCACTTGTATCTCCTTCATGGCCTTCCAGGTGTTTTGAATGATATCAGCTTGACTCTGCAGGATGCACCTCTGTTCTTTCTTCAGCTTAAGCTTCTCCATTTGAACCTCAATCTTTGCCTGCTCCACAAGCTGATGCTTCTTCTCCTTAAGTTCATTGATTGCCTGGCTTGTGTAATCCATGTCATGGGATTTCTTCCCATCCTGGTAATCAAACAGCTTGGATACATCATCCACAAGCTGACTGTACTGATTGGCAAGAGAATCCAGCTCCTTCTTCAGTTTCTCAACCTCTATCTCATGAGCTTCTTTCTCTTGGACTCTACCAAGGTTCTCCTCATGATACATATCCCACAGCTTGGTTAAACACCTCTGCAGAATTACTGGCCAAGGGGCATCTACCCACTCCAGAACACCACAGTTCACACCATCCTGAAAATGCAGCGAAATATTAATGATAACTAAATCCAGTAAAATTCAGTTACAGAATTCATACATACATATCAATGTTTGTCTGAATGCAGTAACAAAGAAATTCAGTTAGACCAATTTTAGATGTTGCCTAGATTCAGTTCCTATCAGAGATTTAGCTAACACATGAACACCACACCAGCTTTGTACTTCAGTTTTTAGTAAACAGATACTGAAACAACAAGAATATCAATGTTGTTTGCACTATGTACCACCAAATAAATCTACACATGAAAACCACTAACAATAGTTGCTCTTACCGTAGTAGCACATCCAATGAATCTCCTTCCAGTGTCGGTCCCTTCAAATGCCACAAACCTGCCTGGTCTCTGCCTGTGCAGGATGCACTTACGGTCAGATTCAACCACAAGCCCACTGAAACTTGGATCTATCACCGTGTTAGGAGTTTGCTGCAGCACCAACCCCATATATATTAGCCACAACACCTCACACATAAGAACTACATGGAAGAGCAGAGTGAGCTCAAACCCTAACCCTAACCCTAGCATAGGAGAGAACAGAGTGAGCTCACTTACAAAATACTCCATTTGCATGCTGCTGTACTCATCCATGTACTCGTAATCGTCGGCGTCGGATGTCTCGTTGCTGTTGGGCCAGGAAGGCATCCTCGTGCAGCCGCGTCGCAGTCGCCGGAGGAAACAGAGGAAGAAGAGAGCTCGGGGAGAGGAGTGAATGAGTGAGAGTGAGTGAGGGTCGGCCGGCCGGTCGGTCGTTTTGACCTAGCCCCTGGCTGGTTCCGACCGAGCCGGGCCACTAACGGCCGCGAGCGGGCGTCCGTTAGCCGTTAGGGCCGCCGTCGGCCTGCCATTTGGGCCATCCCTGTTAGTTAAGCGGTTAAAACGGCTAAATGGACGATCAACACGACTTGGTAGTTTTTTGCCACAAAATTTGAAATTTTCGGTAGTTATTAGTCACTTTTTTGAAAGTGGTAGTTCTGTGGGACGGATGCCCCTAATGTGGTAGTTTTTTGTCAAATACTGGGATTTGGCGGAGCATCACATGCATCTGGAGCATCATCCTCTATTGATAACTTAGGAGCATTAGTTCCCGTTCTCGCCTCTTTCCCTACGGGATCATCTACACTTACCGTGTTGCCTCTGGATGAGGTATATCTACTACCCGTTCCCTCTTTCATGTTCCCTTTCGATCATTTACCCCTTATGCTATTTCTTTGCCAGATGAACTCCTATCTCTGCGCTCAAAGGAAAAGGGCATGCTATTACGCTAAAACGCCTAGGTGTCAATCTTGCTTTTGTGTTGCCATGGGTTTAAACATTCTTTTTCTTTGCATGTGCCTGATTTCATTTTGTGTTTCCAAACAACAAATCACCATGCCCAAAAAGCTCTCGCCGCAAGCTCTTTACTTCCCCTCCTAAGGCCGAGGGAGTCTAACTGTCTGCCTCTGCTGCCAATGTTGTTGCCCAAGCCGAAAAGAGTGCCTATGCTGGAGAGACAGTTCAAGCTATAGTTGTGCCAAAGGTTTGTGCCTCTGTTTCATGCGCACATACATTCACCCTTCTCCGCTAACAACACTTCATTTACACAATTTTATAGCAGGAACCTGAACAGGTTGGTAAAGAGGCTGAAACCGGAACTACTGAAGATGGAAAGAATGCTTTGTCTGACCAGACTAAAACCAAGAGGTAAAAATAGTCCGTTGCATTCAATTGCTTTAATGCAAGGTGTACCATGATAATTATTCCCCTTGTTGTACTGTGTCTTTCTGACAATCCAAAACATCGCTGTGTATAATTACAAATAATGTTTCTTCTTAGATGATGCGTGTGATGCCATCCGATAAAAGTTTATCCTTGTTGTTGCATAAAAAACGACGTGCCCAGTACAGGCAACCTAATTAGCCATGCAATTGATTTATATGTGTTTACTTATATTCAGCTGATCTACTGCTTATTTACGTTATCTTATATTCGTCGCATATAATATTTGTGGTCTTCTTGTTCTTTTCTATCACTCTTGTTATTTATACTCATGCTAAATTTGCTAGCATGCCTCCTGTTTTTGTACTAAATGCAACCCAGAACAAACGCTGTTGGCATCCCAAAGAAAGCAAAGCAGTAGTTCTTCAATGGACTAGACTAACCGTGTACATACGGTACAATTGTCCTTTCTTCAATTCTACTCCTCGTACATCCACGATAAATGAGGTGTCGCGGTAGAATAACTTATACTTCATCTTCTTCCTCATGGTATCTTCTGTCTCCTGCTTGCTTATCAAGCTAAGTCTACCGCTAGATGGATACGATGGTCAAGGGAGACTCTTATCTCTGCTACGTAACAGCAACGGTCTGGCCATCAGGTCTGAAGATCGTAAGCCCAGTAAACTTTTGCGCATGCGCCTGATGTATTTTGTGCTCCTTTATATGGCAAGGCTGTGACACCCGCGGAACTGTGTCAAGCCATTGTCATGACAACTCTATTGAAGCCCTCGAACCGACCAACTCCTATGCGTTGTAAATATCATCGTTCATTCTTTCTGTATTGTCTCCCTGCTTGTGACAATTTCTACTCATTGTAAATACCGCTGGACCATGCTGCTTAGTCTAGCTCTTGTCACTATGCTCTGGATGCGTTCCTATGTTCTCTGCTTTCCTATGTTTTCTTCTTACTGCTGAACCCTTCTCCTTAACTCATCTTGACAAGCATCATATTATGACTTGTCCAATGTCTGCTCCAATGAACCATGTTGGGTTCCTTTTGCTCTTCTTAAAAAATACGATAGGGGTCCAGCAGCAATTTGAAATTCAGCGCTGTCGGTTCATGCCGTTTAGTCCACTGAGGACAAAATTATTTTTATAGAATATCTGCTCAGATTATTCTTCGATCTCTTTCCTGTTACCCTTATTTCATTGTTTAGTACAGGGTGAGCGAATTTGTTTTAGAGTTTTGATCTTTATGCACTCAAATCCTTTTGAGATGGCTTTCCCAGGTCTTCAAGTAACTATTATTCGGTCAAAATCTATCTATGGCTAACGCAAATAAAATGTTCATTTTCCCCCAAAAAATAATAGGAGAAACTATTTCCGTTGTTTTAAATGATGCCAATGTTGCTCCATAAAATGGGCATGATAAATCAACTGTGGTCATGTTTGTAAAATTTGATTATTTTGGAATTTTGTTTTTAAATATTAGGGCACCTTATATTTCTAATGCTGTTTGTAAAATTTGATTATTTTACAATTTTGTTTTTAATATTAGGGCACCTTATATTTCTAACACTTTTTTAAACCTCATGAGTATCTTTTGAAATATATATTGATCTTTTAAATTCAGAGACGTTTTTCCTATGTGATACATTTTTCAAATCATGAATATTGTTTCAGAGTTTTAACGTTTTTAAAATCTTGAATGCCATGGTGATTTGATTGATTTCATGTTTTTTTATTTGGATGCGTGTGCCCTGTTTCTCCTTTGGGCCAGCGGGCTTCTCTTTTATCCTGCCGCACACCCACCAAACCTTGTCCTCTGTTTGCTGGGTTCGTCTTCCCCCCCCCCCTCTATGCCTCGAGCTCTTCTCTATGTTGACTGCTTCTGCAGGCGCATAGATCCCCGGGTAGGGAACGCCTGCCACCAATCGACCACTCCGGTACCCCTTCATAGTGCCCAGCAGTCTCTTAGGCAAGCTCATGTGGTCTTGGTGGCCAGAGACGCCTCTCCCTCCCTCCCTCCCAGCAGCTCCTACGAGCACAATCCTAATCCTCAAGGTACATTCTTTTGTTTTAGATCTAGAATCAGCTCTCTTCTTGGTTCATACCCACTTCATGTGCCTATGAATGTTGTGTTTGCATAAACTCAGTAGGATATATAGTTTAGTGGCCTTCATTAATTCCTATAGAATTATTAGAATCTTGCTGCGTGTTCATCCTGAGACTGCTCATTGTTCTTAATGTGTGCTGCATTTATGCCTTGTGCCAGCCCTCTGAGCTTATCTTTTGATTCCACCATCATGGAGTTGGTTGAGCAATCCACCACATCTCTAGCTGAAGCAATGTTTGAGAAGCTTGAGCTCCCTAAACCAGTCTATCATGTGCGTCAGCTCGAGCAGTGGGGATATAGATCGCAGGTTGAATTTCACCATACAAAGTAGTGTTTCCATGCTTCAACACGCCGGGTTAAGCTGTTAAGCCCTGTATGTGAGGATGGGGAGACATCAATGAACCGTGTTGCCGATCTAGCCATCGAATACATGGAAACCATAGAGAAGAAGGTGCTTGTTGACTATAACTACTATCAGCTAGAGAAACAGAAAAAAGCATATGCAAGAATATCAGACAGGATGCTAGAACAAGCAGAAGAGATCAACATGCACCGCCATACCATCAGGCAGATTACTAGAGAGGCGTGTGACTATCTGGAAGAAGCTCGTGCTGTAGCAAGCAAAATCCATAGTCTTGCTGGCGATGCCTTGGACCCTGCTACCTCATTGTCTGCTTCTAACCTCAAACAAGCTATTCTGGAGATTCACGACGCAGTGGTTGCACTTCAACCTTTAAATCGCTATGAACATTACTCGTGCCACCGCTTGTAAATTCCGTGCTGTTGGGGATCGTTGCAGAAATTAAAAAATTTCTACGCATCACCAAGAACAATCTATGGAGTCTTCTAGCAACGAGAGGGAAAAGAGTGCATCTACATACCCTTGTAGATCGCGAGCGGAAGCGTTCAAGTGAACGGGGTTGATGGAGTCGTACTCGTCGTGATCCAAATCACCGATGACCGAGCGCCGAACGGACGGCACCTCCGCGTTCAACACACATACGGTTGGGAAGACGTCTCCTCCTTCTTGATCCAGCAAGGGGGAGGGAGAGGTTGATGGAGATCCAGCAGCATGACGGCGTGGTGGTGGAAGCAGCGGGGATCTCGGGAGGGCTTCGCCAAGCTCAGCGAGAGGGAGAGGTGTCACGGGAGGGAGAGGGAGGCGCCAGGGGCTTGGGTGCGGCTGCCCTCCCTCCCCCCTCCTTATATAGGGGTCCAGGGGGGGCGCCGACCCCCAGAGATCCCATCTCAAAGGGGGGGCGGCGGCCAAGGGGGGGGGGACTTGCCCCCCAAGTCAAGTGGGGTGCCCCCCACCCCTAGGGTTTCCAACCCTAGGCGCAGGGGAGACCCAAGGGGGGCGCACCAGCCCACCAGGGGCTGGTTCCCTTCCCCACTTCAGCCCATGGGGCCCTCCGGGATAGGTGGCCCCACCCGATGGACCCCCGGGACCCTTCCGGTGGTCCCGGTACAATACCGGTGACCCCCAAAACTTTCCCGGTGGCCGAAACTGGACTTCCTATATATAATTCTTCACCTCCGGACCATTCCGGAACTCCTCGTGACGTCCGGGATCTCATCCGGGACTCCGAACAACTTTCCGGTTACCGCATACTAGTATCTCTACAACCCTAGCGTCACCGAACCTTAAGTGTGTAGACCCTACGGGTTCGGGAGACATGCAGACATGACCGAGACGACTCTCCGGTCAATAAACAACAGCGGGATCTGGATACCCATGTTGGCTCCCACATGTTCCACGATGATCTCATCGGATGAACCACGATGTCGAGGATTCAATCAATCCCGTATACAATTCCCTTTGTCAATCGGTATGTTACTTGCCCGAGATTCGATCGTCGGTATCCCAATACCTTGTTCAATCTCGTTACCGGCAAGTCACTTTACTCATACCGTAATGCATGATCCCGTGACCAAACACTTGGTCACATTGAGCTCATTATGATGATGCATTACCGAGTGGGCCCAGAGATACCTCTCCGTCATACGGAGTGACAAATCCCAGTCTCGATTCGTGCCAACCCAACAGACACTTTCGGAGATACCCGTAGTGCACCTTTATAGCCACCCAGTTACGTTGTGACGTTTGGCACACCCAAAGCACTCCTATGGTATCCGGGAGTTGCACAATCTCATGGTCTAAGGAAATGATACTTGACATTTCGAAAAGCTCTAGCAAACGAACTACACGATCTTGTGCTATGCTTAGGATTGGGTCTTGTCCATCACATCATTCTCCTAATGATGTGATCCCGTTATCAATGACATCCAATGTCCATAGTCAGGAAACCATGACTATCTGTTGATCAACGAGCTAGTCAACTAGAGGCTCACTAGGGACATGTTGTGGTCTATGTATTCACACTTGTATTACGATTTCCGGATAACACAATTATAGCATGAACAATAGACAATTATCATGAACAAGGAAATATAATAATAACCATTTTATTATGGGACAATTGCATTTTTACCCCTAGTTGGTTCCTACCCATGGGTTTTGCCCTTACTTTTCGAGCTTGCTCAGTTTTGCCCTTACTTTTTCCGTCGAGGTCCCTCGAATGCCCTTTGACCGTTTGACCAAAACTTTGAAAATTCATAACTAATTCATATGAACTCAGAAAAATGCAAATAAGATATCAAACTGTTCAGATAAACATTACCTTTATGTGCATATCATTTGCATTCAGGACAAAAGCACCCTTTAAACTACCTGAGATAATTAATATTACTAAAATTATTAAAAATAAAAAGGTATAAAAAATATATTTTTTCATGAATAAAAATTACATGCAAATGTAGGTGATGTTTTCTGAACATCCTGATATCTTATTTGCATTTTTATGGGTTCGTATCAACTTGTTATGAAGTTTCCAAATAATGGTCAAAGTCGTTTGAACATTCTTAACAAGATGATACGAACTCAGAAAAATGCAAATAAGATATCTGGATGTTCAGAAAACATCACCTACATTTGCATGTAATTTTTATTCATGCAAAAAAAATTGTTTATACCTTTTTATTTTTAATAATGTTAATAACATTAATTACCTCGGGTAGTTTAAAGGGTGCTTTTGTCCTGAATGCAAATGATATGCACATAAAGGTAACGTTTATCTGAACCTTTTGATATCTTATTTTCATTTTTCTGAGTTCTTATGAATTAGTTATGAATATTCAAAGTTTTGGTCAAACGGTCAAAGGGCATTCGAGGGACCACGACGGAAAAAGTAAGGGCAAAACTGAGCAAGCTCGAAAAGTAAGGGCAAAACCCGTGGGTAGGAACCAACTAGGGGTAAAAATGCAATTGTCCCTTTTATTATTGCCCCTAGGGCATATTTCCAACAGTCTCCCACTTGCACTAGAGTCAATAATCTAGTTGCATTGTGATGAATCGAACACCCATAGAGTTCTGGTGTTGATCATGTTTTGCTCTAGGGAGAGGTTTAGTCAACGGATCTGCTACATTCAGGTCCGTATGTACTTTACAAATATCTATGTCTCCATTTTGAACATTTTCACGAATGGAGTTGAAGCGACGCTTGATATGCCTAGTCTTCCTGTGAAACCTGGGCTCCTTGGCAAGGGCAATAGCTCCAGTGTTGTCACAGAAGAGAGTCATCGGGCCCGACGCATTGGGAATAACTCCTAGGTCAGTAATGAACTCCTTCACCCAGATTGCTTCTTGTGCTGCCTCTGAGACCGCCATGTATTCCGCTTCACATGTAGATCCCGCCACAACGCTTTGCTTGCAATTGCACTAGCTTACTGCCCCACCATTCAAAATATACACGTATCCGGTTTGTGACTTAGAGTCATCCAGATCTGTGTCGAAGCTAGCATCGACGTTACGACGAGCTCTTCGTCACCTCCATAAACGAGAAACATATCCTTAGTCCTCTTCAGGTACTTCAGGATATTCTTGACCACTGTCCAGTGTTCCATGCCGGGATTACTTTGGTACCTTCCTACCAAACTTACGGCAAGGTTTACATCAGGTCTGGTACACAGCATGGCATACATAATAGACCCTATGGCCGAGGCATAGGGGACGACACTCATATTTTCTCTATCTTCTGCCGTGGTCGGGCATTGAGCCGTGCTCAATTGCACACCTTGCAATACAGGCAAGAACCCCTTCTTGGACTGATCCATATTCAACTTCTTCAATATCTTGTCAAGGTACGTACTTTGTGAAAGACCAATGAGGCGTCTTGATCTATCTCTATAGATCTTGATGCCTAATATATAAGCAGCTTCTCCAAGGTCCTTCATTGAAAAACACTTGTTCAAGTAGGCCTTTATGCTTCCCAAGAACTCTATATCATTTCCCATCAATAGTATGTCATCCACATATAATATGAGAAATGCTACAGAGCTCCCACTCACTTGTAAACACAGGCTTCTCCATAAGTCTGTGTAAACCCAAACGCTTTGATCATCTCATCAAATCGAATGTTCCAACTCCGAGATGCTTGCACCAGCCCATAGATGGAGCGCTGGAGCTTGCATACCTTGTTAGCATTCTTAGGATCGACAAAACCTTCCGGCTGCATCATATACAATTCTTCCTTAAGAAAGCCGTTAAGGAATGCCGTTTTGACGTCCATTTGCCATATCTCATCATCATAGAATGCGGCAATTGCTAACATGATTTGGACGGACTACAGCTTTGCTACGGGTGAGAAAGTCTCATCATAGTCAACCCCTTGAACTTGTCGATAACCCTTAGCGACAAGTCGAGCCTTATAGATGGTCACATTACCATCCGCGTCTGTCTTCTTCTTAAAGATCCATTTATTTTCTATGGCTCGCCGATCATTGGGCAAGTCAGTCAAAGTCCATACTTCGTTTTCATGCATGGATCCTATCTCGGATTTCATGGCTTCTAGCCATTTGTCGGAATCTGGGCCTGCCATTGCTTCTTCATAGTTTGAAGGTTCACCGTTGTCTAACAACATGATTTCCAGGATAGGGTTGCCATACCACTCTGGTGTGGAACGTGTCCTCGTGGACCTACGAAGTTCAGTAGTAACTTGATCCGGAGTACCTTGATCATCATCATTAGCTTCCTCTCTAGTCAGTGCAGGCACCACAGGAACATCTTCCTGAGCTGCGCTACTTTCCGGTTCAAGATGTAGTACTTCATCAAGTTCCACTTTCCTCCCACTTACTTCTTTCGAGAGAAACTCTTTCTCCAGAAAGGACTCGTTCTTGGCAACAAAGATCTTGCCTTCGGATCTGAGGTAGAAGGTATACCCAATGGTTTCCTTAGGGTATCCTATGAAGACGCATTTTTCCGACTTGGGTTCGAGCTTTTCAGGTTGAAGTTTCTTGACATAAGCATCGCATCCCCAAACTTTTAGAAACGACAGCTTAGGTTTCTTCCCAAACCATAATTCATATGGTGTCGTCTCAACGGATTTTGACGGAGCCCTATTTAAAGTGAATGCGGCAGTCTCTAAAGCATAGCCCCAAAATGAGAGCGGTAGATCGGTAAGAGACATCATAGATCGCACCATATCCAATAGAGTGCGATTACGATGTTCGGACACACCATTTCGCTGAGGTGTTCCAGGCGGCGTGAGTTGTGAAACTATTCCACATTTCCTTAAGTGTGTGCCAAATTCGTGATTCAAATATTCCCCTCCATGATCTGATCGTAAGAATTTTATTTTCCTGTCACGTTGATTCTCAACCTCACTCTGAAATTCCTTGAACTTTTCAAAGGTCTCAGACTTGTGTTTCATTAGGTAGACATACCCATATCTACTCAAGTCATCGGTGAGAGTGAGAACATAACGATAGCCTCCGCGAGCCTCAACACTCATTGGACCGCACACATCAGTATGTATGATTTCTAATAAGTTGGTTGCTCGCTCCATTGTTCCGGAGAACAGAGTCTTGGTCATTTTGCCCATGAGGCATGGTTCGCATGTGTCAAATGATTCATAATCGAGAGACTCTAAAAGTCCATCAGCATGGAGCTTCTTCATGCGCTTGACACCAATGTGACCAAGGCGGCAGTGCCACAAGTATGTGGGACTATCGTTATCAACTTTACATCTTTTGGTATTCACACTATGAATATGTGTAACATCACGTTTGAGATTCATTAAGAATAAACCATTGACCAGCGGGGCATGACCATAAAACATATCTCTCATATAAATAGAACAACCATTATTCTCGGATTTAAATGAGTAGCCATCTCGCATTAAACGAGATCCAGATACAATGTTCATGCTCAAAGCTGGCACTAAATAACAATTATTGAGGTTTAAAACTAATCCCGTAGGTAAATGTAGAGGTAGCGTGCCGACGGCAATCACATCGACCTTGGAACCATTCCTGACGCGCATCGTCACCTCGTCCTTTGCCAGTCTCCGTTTATTCCGCAGCTCCTGCTTTGAGTTACAAATATGAGCAACCGCACCGGTATCAAATACCCAGGAGCTACTACGAGTGCTGGTAAGGTACACATCAATAACATGTATATCACATATACCTTTGGTGTTGCCGGCCTTCTTGTCCGCTAAGTACTTGGGGCAGTTCCGCTTCCAGTGATCACTTCCCTTGCAATAAAAGCACTCAGTCTCAGGCTTGGGTCCATTCTTTGAATTCTTCCCGGCAACTGGCTTACCGGGCGCGGCAACTCCCTTGCCGTCCTTCTTGAAGTTCTTCTTACCCTTGCCTTTCTTGAACTTAGTGGTTTTATTCACCATCAACACTTGATGTTCCTTTTTGATCTCCACCTCCGCTGATTTCAGCATTGAATATACCTCAGGAATGGTCTTTTCCATCCCCTGCATATTGAAGTTCATCACAAAGCTCTTGTAGCTCGGTGGAAGCGACCGAAGGATTCTGTCAATGACCGCGTCATCTGGGAGATTAACTCCCAGCTAAGTCAAGCAGTTGTGTAACCCAGACATTTTGAGTATGTGCTCACTGACAGAACTATTTTCCTCCATCTTACAACTGAAGAACTTGTCGGAGACTTCATATCTCTCGACCCGGGCATGAGCTTGGAAAACCATTTTCAGCTCTTCGAACATCTCATATGCTCCGTGTTGCTCAAAACGCTTTTGGAGCCCCGGTTCTATGTTGTAAAGCATGCCGCACTGAACGAGGGAGTAATCATCAGCACGCTACTGCCAAGCGTTCATAACGTCTTGGTTCTCTGGGATGGGTCCTTCACCTAGCGGTGCTTCTAGGACATAATATTTCTTGGCAGCTATGAGGATGATCCTCAGGTTCCGGACCCAGTCCGTATAGTTGCTGCCGTCATCTTTCAGCTTGGTTTTCTCTAGGAACGTGTTGAAGTTGAGGGCAACATTAGCGGGGGGCCATTTGATCTACAAGACATATTGTAAAGATTTTAGACTAAGTTCATGATAATAAAGTTCATCTAATCAAATTATTCAATGAACTCCCACTCAGATAGACATCCCTCTAGTCATCTAAGTGAAACATGATCCGAGTCAACTAGGCCGTGTCCGATCATCACGTGAGACGGACTAGTCAACATCGGTGAACATCTTCATGTTGATCGTATCTTCTATACGACTCATGCTCGACCTTTCGGTCTTCCGTGTTCCGAGGCCATGTCTGTACATGCTCGACTCGTAAAGTCAACCTAAGTGTATTGCGTGTGTAAATCTGGCTTACACCCATTGTATTCAAACGTTAGAATCTATCACACCCGATCATCACGTGGTGCTTCGAAACAACGAACCTTCGCAACGGTGCACAGTTAGGGGGAACACTTTCTTGAAATTATTGCGAGGGATCATCTTATTTAAGCTACCGTCGTTCTAAGCAAATAAGATGTAAAACATGATAAACATCACATGCAATCAAATAGTGACATGATATGGCCAATATCATTTTGCTCCTTTGATCTCCATCTTCGGGGTGCCATGATCATCTTCGCACCGGCATGACACCATGATCTCCATCATCGTGTCTTCATGAAGTTGTCACGCCAACGATTACTTCTACTTCTATGGCTAACGTGTTTAGCAATAAAGTAAAGTAATTTACATGGCATTATTCAATGACACGCAGGTCATACAAAAATAAAGACAACTCCTATGGCTCCTGCCGGTTGTCATACTCATCGACATGCAAGTCGTGATTCCTATTCCCATGGCGGAAGAAATGCCTTTGGCCCTTGCCGTCGAGCCCCAGGCCCCGGCTTGGGCACAGCATACCGTCCAATTCCTCCAAACAGGGGAGCTTCCTGAGGAGCAGGAAGAAGCGGAAAAAGTAGCCCGTCGGTCCGCCCTGTACCAGTTCGTCGATGACGTCCTGTATAGGAGAAGGCCAAACGGTGTGAAATTGAAGTGCATACCCCGGGAGGAAGGACTGGAGCTGTTGGCAGAGATACATGGAGGCATATGTGGCTCCCACATAGGGTCGAGAGCCCTTCTCGGGAAGGCGTTCCGGCAGGGTTTCTTCTGGCCCACCGCTCTCCAGGATGCGACGGCACTAGTAACCAAGTGTGAAGCGTGTGAGTTCCATTCAAAGAAGCTTCATCAACCAGCCCAAGCCCTTCAAACAATCCCTCTCTCCTGGCCATTCCCGGTCTGGGGGCTCGACATACTGGGCCCTTTCCCCCGCACTGTCGGGGGCTTTGAGTACTTGTACGTTGCAATCGACAAGTTCACAAAGTGGCCGGAGGTGGAAGCAGTGAGAAAGGTGACTGCTCAGTCAGCTGTCAAGTTTTTCAAAGGACTGGTCTGCCATTTTGGTGTGCCAAATAGAGTCATCACCGACAACGGCACGCAGTTCACGAGCCACACCTTCATGCAATACATTCAAGACCTCGGCAGCAAGGTCTGTTTTGCTTCCGTGGCACACCCACGGAGCAACGGCCAAGCGGAGAGGGCGAATGCTGAAGTGTTGCGAGGCCTAAGGACAAAGACTTTTGACAAGATGCGCAAGAGCGGAAGGCGCTGGATTGATGAATTGCCGGCGGTTCTTTGGTCGATCAGGACGACGCCAAATCGAGCCACAGCCAGACACCTTTTGCCCTGGTCTACGGGGCAGAAGCAGTTCTCCCCACGGAACTCATATACGGGTCACCTCGAGTGCTCGCTTGTGATGAGCTTGAGCAAGAGCAGTTGCGCCAAGATGACGCGACGCTCCTTGAGGAAGATCGTCTTCGGGCGGCTGTGAGAGCAGCGCGCTACCAGCAAGCCTTGCGCCGCTACCGTAGCCACAAGGTTCATGCCCGAAGCTTTGAGGAAGGCGACCTTGTTCTTCGGCACGTTCAGTTGGCCAAAAATGCCAACAAGTTGACGCCAAAGTGGGAAGGCCCTTATCGGGTAATACGAGTCACCAGGCCCGGTGCAGTCCGCCTGGAGACCGAAGTTGCCGTCCCAGTGAGCAACTCCTGGAACATCGAGCATCTTCGCAAGTTTTACCCATAAGGCGCGGCTTGCCGGGCCTCCCGGCAAGCCACCTTTTGTACAAGCTTTGCCGGCAAGGCATGTAACCCTTCGTACAAAGCCAGGCGCAGACCCTGAGCATAAATAAATGAAGCGCTGGCGCCCTAAGTTATAGCATGCATGCTAGGTCGAGTCTCTTCCTTGGTTAGGGTTGATAGTGCTTAGCGGCGACTAACCCCTAGCCTAGAGGTCGAGTGCGCGTCTATCTGTCTCTTTTCTATCCTCCCTTTGTTCGTAGGGCACATGAGCACTTCTGCTGAGCTACTTTGAAGAAAGGAAACGGACCGACGTCCCGACCCCGGCAAACCAGAGTTGCCGGGGGCTGCAAGCACAAGGATCCAACCGTGGCAAGACAAGGTTGCCGGGGGCTGCAGATCCAGATAAGTCTTTCATCCTCTATCATGCATTTCGGAACGGAACTGGGATATGTGAAACCTGGTTTTATTTCTAGGCCACCGTGCTCCCCTTTTTCTATACCCAGGGATTATCTCCTGGGCCCGGATTTGGTTGTAGTCGCGGTGGCAAGGAAGTAGAACGAGGAGCCTAAAGCCCGCTTCATCCCTGCCTCCGCCAAGGGCGCGAGAATGGTCAAGCGAAGTGGGGGGACGGCAAGGCCTGTTGCCAGGTGAAAACGTTTATCTTAAATTGTAACAAGGACTCGCCCTTGTCGCGGGGTCTACCCACGAATGAAAAACCCGGCAAACATCCCTTTTTCATTAAAAACATCCCACACATGTACAGTCCATACGGAATGAAAAACATGAGCAAGGGGATTACAAGCTTTAAATTTAACAAGTCCCGAAGGCTTACAGACTAAAAAAGAGATAAGATGCCCGTAATCCCTTTCTTGTCCCTCTCCTCAGGAGGCAGGTCAAGAAGGCTAAAGGGCAAAAGGGGCGCCTAGGCGAGCTACGAGTAGCAGAAAGCACCAAGAGAACACCTCGGTGGCTGCCCACGGGCGGGCCGGTGATGACGGTGCCGGGAAAGGAGCTGGAAGACGAGGCGGCAGGACCGGCAATACGCGATGAAGGAGTCGGTGCCCGCGTACTCCGAGTTGACGGCCTTGCCGCCTGCCCTCTTCCTCTTCCGCAGCCTCCCGACGCCAGCCGCCCAAGGAGACGGCCCTGAGAAGTTCAAGGAGCTGGCCCCATCCCCGGCAAAACTCTGCCACAGGAGCGGCCAGGTGCAGATGCTGCTGTTGCCGCACCCGCCCAGGCGCGGGGCGTCCGACGCCTAGTCGGACTCGTCCCCGTCATCTGCCCCGCTGTCCTCCTCGTCAATTTCGCTCGAGGAAGAGCTTCCATCGTCGGAATCTCTGTCGGAGGAGCTCTCCATGCAGCACTTCAGGCGAGTCCCGAAGTCTCCGAAGATCTTGACGGAGAGCATGCCGTCCTCCATTAATTTGAAGTAGAGGACGAGCCCCGCCGTCAGGCTGTGGATGCGAGCGAACATCTTCCATCCGTGACGGAGGTACATAACCCGAGGAGCCAGGAAGTCGACGTCGACCCGCGTGCCCCCATTCCCGCAACCCCTCATGTGCAATCTGAGGGATTGGGGCCGGTCACGCTCCATCTCCCGAGCAAACGGGGCAGGAAGACAGATACGGCGACGCGGAGGCCGGCGCAGCCTAATGAAGAACTCGCGGGGCTGGTCTCCGACATGGCCTTCCATCGGAAAAGGCACCATTGGCGGGGGCAAAGCCGGCGCGTCGCCCCGTCCTCCTCTTCCCCAAGCACTACGACCTCTGCCCCGACCTCGCCCACGGCCTCGCCCCCTCCCCCTTCCCCTCGCGGCCGGTTCCACCACCACGAGCTCAGGAGCAGGAGGGACGCGCTGTCGAGCGGCGACCCTCACCGCCACCCTCGAGGGACCCGGGTTCCCTTTCTCCATGGCGAGTGAAAGGAAGAAGCAGAAGCAAGAGGAGACAGATGACAGAAGAATGCGGGACGCCATCCCCCCTTCCCCCTCTTTATAAAGGGGCGGGGTCGGGGCTCGGCCGCCCCGCTCGGCCAATCCAGCCACCGAAGGCGCAGGGAATCAGGACCGACCCGCTGCCCCAACCAGCGACGGTCCGGTTTCCCGCCTCCACCGCTTGCCACCCCAGGCGCATGAAGGACACGTGGCGGACGTGCAGAACTGAGGGGACGGGTGAAGCGACCTCTCCCCACCCCGTGATCGTGGGGAGTGGACGCCTTGAAGACCGCAACCCAGCCCCGTTTAGTAAATGAGTCGCGCCTCCCTCTTTTTACGGGGAAGGCGCGAGCCGCCTCCTTACTGCGATATGACGCATGCATGTGGAAACCGCCCCACGCATGCCGCCCACGTCACGCACACCCCTCCACGATGCGTCGCGCGCGCGGGTCGTGGGAAGAGCAGCGCACGAAAAGTCTTACCACAGTAAAAACCGCCCCGCCTGCCCGCGCACTGTTTTGGGCCTGGCCCAACAACGTGTCGTGCTTATGTGTGGCCCAGGCCCGGGGGCTCCTGTCGGTGTACAAAAAGAGGGGTGCATTTTTGTACCCCTTTACCTGTGCACGGGTAGTCGGAGCCGCGCCCACGGTCACACCAAGCAGAATAGGGGAGGTGAGCCAAGGTAAGACCGAAGCCCAAGATAATAAGAGCAACGCCAAGGCCAAGACCACAAAGAGCAGAGGGACGAAGCAGGTTCCCCCGGCAGGACCCTTGCCGGGGCAGCCTCAGCAGCCCCGGCAAGACCCTTGTCGGGGCAGCTCGCCCCACACCAACAGAGCGGGCCACCCTTGAGCCCACGGTCCCCAACGCCATCATCCACATGGGGCCAGGGCTTGGGAAGGCACCTCTGTGGTGGCATGCAGATCTTTGTGAAGACATATTCAATATTAGATGAGGATTAGAAGACAACGATCCTCGGCAAGATCCTTGCCGAGGAAGGCCACCAGACCCCCGGCAAGGCCCTTGCCGGGGACGACAGCGCGCCACGGCAAGACCCTTGCCGGGCCATTCGGCAAGACACTTGCCGGGCCACCCGGCAAGGCCCTCACCAAGGACGCCAGCAGGTCCACCGCCAGGCCCACGCCAACCAAGCTTCCACCGCCGTTCACATGCAGCTGCCAGCCCAACCAGCTGGGCGGGCACCTGCGTGGCAACATGCAGCCCCCAGGCCAACTCATCGAGCGCCTGCGTGGCGGCATGCAGATCTTCATGAAGGCTCCACCACCGCACCACCTAAGCTGCCTGCCTGCCTACATAGTGCCGCACGCATCGCTGGCCAAGGCGTGTGTCAAAGCAAGGAGGAGCGGTGACGGACGGGACGGGCCTTGCCCCCATCCCCGATAAAGCAGGCGGACACCTAAGCTACGCATTAAATGCGTCTTGTCCTGTAATACGAGCGATAAGCTCAGGGCACTGTACACCTTTCCACCTCCTGTGTGCCACTATGGCAGCCCCTTTCGACTATAAAAGGAGGCCCATGGCATACTGGAGAAGGATTCGGCTCTTTCGAACCACGCACTCACCACAGCTAGTTCGAGAGCTCAAGAACTCTCTGAAATACACCCACCAAAGCAGGACTAGGGTTTTACGCATCCTCGCGGCCCGAACCTGGGTAAACGATTCTTGTGCTGACTACTGATCCTGCTCTTCTTGCAACCCTGCGCCCCGGCAACCGTAGTAGGGATTCTTGTGATCCCATAGGTGTCGTTCCACATCGACGGTCGGACGAGCTGATCGTGCTGCAAACGCGCATCCAAAGCATGTTGGACAAGAACATCAAGCTCGTCAACGTGATCCAGGTGATGTTAGTTCGCCGGATCCTTCCATGCCAGAGCCGGACTTGCCCTTTGTGGGAATTCGATCCGGAGAAGCACCAGACCTTGGAAAGGCTCTTCGGAACCACGCATGAAGATATCTGGAAGTTGCTCTTCAAGGGCAACGAGACACCGCCGGAGATGGACGAGGACCGCGGGCACGATCTGGCCCATCCCGCCAGTGTGGTAAGTCTTTCGCATTTCAAGGTGTATCCTCTACTTGCTTATTCGAGGAAGATACCTAAACTCCACTAGTTATTTTTTTCAGGTATGGTCAGAGAAAGCGGACCGGATTAAGTGTCCGGCTCCACTGCCCGAGGAACCAGCCATCCCTCTTTTTAACGAAGATGCTGGTCCCGGCACCTTACCAGGCGCAGGAGAAGAAGGCCAAGAAGAAGGCCAAGGGGGTCCGGAGTGGCCCCCGTCGCGAAGGAGCTTCGGACAGGACGTCCAAAGACAACGAGACTCCCTCCTCCGCCGCCGAAGACGACGATGAAGACGAGGAGGAAAGCAGCTCTCCCCCTGAGGGGGAAGGAAGAAGAGGGCGGCCTCCACAAATCTGGAGGCAGAGGCGTCCAAGAGGGGGAAGAGCTCCCTCGCGGATAACTCCGCGTGGGACGTCGACAGCAGCCCAGAGCCGCACCGCCGAAACAAGCCCCTGGCCGCATCGTGAGTACTCAAAAGACTCTGACACATTCATGTATTCGGCCTCTTCGGTTCATAGTTTTAACACGTTAAATCATGCGCTTGTAGTCCGGCCCACGACAGCTCCCTGCGATCCTCATCACGAGGTTCGCTGGATTCAAAGGCGATGGCAAGCGAGTCACCGCCGACCGCTCACTCTCCCACAGCCAAGGGCGACGACGAGGTGCTGTCCCAAAGGACCTTCCCTGGCCAGGGAGAGGTTCAGGAGGTTGTCAAGGTGGCGCCATAGGGTGACCCTTCGGCCGCCGGACACACGGGAGAGAGGACCCCCATGGAGACTGGCGGTGGGGGCCATGTCCAGTTCGGACCCCAGCCGAATACGGTTCCGGAGACCTATACGGCTCCGGAATCCGGCAAGCAGTGTCCTTCGAAAGAAGGAGGTGTGCCTATTCTGCAGGTGACCTCTGTCCAACCAGCGGCATCGGATAATCTACTGGAAGCGCTGCGAGGCGCTTCCATTGTGGAGGAACACCGTATCCTTATGGGTAAGGTGATTGAGAGGGTTCAGTCTGTCAAGAGCGGACTGACCGAAGCCTACACCAGCCTACTGACAGGCTTTGAGGTAAGCGATGCAAAAGAAAAGGTCATAGTATAGACAATGTAGCCCCTGAGACACTGTCCGTTGTTCGGAAAGAAAAGCCGGACAGAGGATCAAGTACTTTTTGCAAGAAACTAACTAAATATGTCTTATGAAAACAGGCATCGCTGCTGGCCGCCACCTCTCATGCTGTTGAGGTCTCCGGACTAAAGCAGAGTCTGGAGCGGGCCGAAGATGAGCTCGGCCTTGTGAAAAGGAAGCTAGAGGACAAGCAAGGTATGTGGAGACTTGCTGCATATTCGGAAAGATTGAATGATGTGTATTGATCGTAGTGCCGTGATATTTGTAGGAGCGGCGACTGAGGTTGGAACCCTCAAGAAAGCACTGGCCGAGGCCGAGGAGAGGGTGCCGAAAGAACAAGCCGCCCGAAAAAAGCATGAGGCTAAGGTTGGGGAGGTCCAGAAGGAGCTCTGGGACGCCTTGAAGAAATATGAGTCCTTGGAACGCCAGCATGCGGACCAAGAGGCCGAACTCACGAAGGCCCGCCAAAGTGCACAAGAGGCCCGGACCGAAGCCCAAGGCGCCCTCCAGGAAATCCATGAGGCCAAGAAGATCGCGGCGGGTAAGGCTTTCATTATGCAAAGCAAGTATGTGAAGAAGAGGTATCTCTTACTAACCCGGATTTGGAGTTCTCCAAGGGCGTTTGCGGATCTGCCGTGCAGCATTTCCGACGCTGCTGAATTCTTCCGAGCCGAAGAGGGGAGCTCAACGGAGAAGCTGTTCTGGTTCCAATACCTTGCACCAGAACATCCGGTGCCCTTGGGCGATCAGCTAAAGCAGCTGGTCGAACTGCATAGGGTGGCCGAACTGGCCATGACGGACTTAATAATCCGGCTGTGGCCTACCGAAGCCATACCCAGCAGCTACTTCAGTCTCGTGAAACGGGTAGTCGATGTCTGCCCTTGGCTTGACGCCATCAAGCGGTCGGTCTGCATCGAAGGTGCGAGGATGGCCTTCGCCCGTGTCAAGTTGCAGTGGGCGAAGATGAATGCTGTCACGGTCGCGACCGAGGGACTGCCTGCGGGCAAGGAGCACCGCACTCCTGAGCGATATTTTAGTGATGTCCTGGAGGGATCCCGCATTGTGGCGGAGCAATGTATGAAGGATGTAATCTTTGAATGAATACATTCATATTGTCTCGCTCTGTGTTATCAAACAAGTTCGGCTATGTAATATAATGCTTGTTTAATATTTTACCTCCTGTGCGGCCGTGTTTATGAAATTTTGAGAGTTGGCCAGTCGTCGGCTTCAGCCCCCATGTAGGTAGTACGGGGGTGTTCGGGATGGAATCTAAACACTCTTGATCCAATTTGTTTGTTCCTTAAAGGAGGTGTTTAGCGCAACGAACCAGGCAATCAGACTATGTGGCTTTATCACCCTCACTTAGCCATAGGAGTTCTACAATGAAAAATTTAGGTGCAGCCCCTAGTATCCGAACTAGGATGATGTAAACACCTGATCGGGTAAGAGCCGATTCATCGCATAATGCGGAAAAAATCGCTAAAGATTTGAAACCTCTGAAGAGCTGACCGGCTCTCGCCGCATCATGACAGTCAGTTTTCGGCTTTCTCTACTGAGGTGCTCATCCGGATAAACCAGGACACAATCGCAGTAGTTCTCCCTTTACTACCCTAGCCGATATAGTGGAACGTAAGGTAGTAAGGACAGGAGCCGGGCAACCCAACTATTGACCAAAGACATGATTCGGAGCCAATGCATATAATGCTAAATTCGGGGTGCCGAACTATGTTCTAAAAAGTGTTCGGACTTTGTTGCCGTGTTATGGGTCGCAATGAAGCCCTGGCAGATTAAAGCGTACCAAAGTGTACGGTCGCAACTTTGAGAAGATTATCAAAGAAAAAGGAAAAAGGGGTAGTAAGCTAGTGCCGCAGAAGTTGGGCCGCAAACTGTTTCCATTATAGTTTGAACAATACGTCAAAGCGTATTTGTACAAGTGTTGCAATAAGCAACCGGGCTATTTAACATGCCACAACCAAGGGAGAGCTGTGTGCGGGCCCTGAAAGCAGGTAGAGTGATCGTTAAAGAGACCATCTAAGAATTCCCTTGTACGCCAGTGCTTCTTGCTATCTTGGTGTATCCATCCTGCCGAGAGGACCGATGATCAGGTCGTCAGGAGAAACCTGCGGAGAAAACACCTAAAAAGGATAAAAAAAGAAAAATTTAAAGTATGTGTGTCCAGGAGCGGTCGAGCCATATTATGGATCACAAGCTAGTTATGCCTCCGTCTATGCCCATGGTATTTTCAGTGCGTAGTTATGTACGCGCGGTACGGATGCCGCTACTTGGTTGGGACTGGGACGGAGGCCAAATTGCTAGTCGAGCTCTTGACGAGCTGGGTTGTCCTGCTGCCGAGTAGTCCGGACTCGTTTGACAGTGTCAGGGAGCTCGGCCGACGAATTAAGGTTCTGTTTGAGAAGGCCACTCTGTATTTCTGCAGCTAATGCAGCGGTGTGCTCCTCGGTATGGAGGGAGTGTTCCGTGTTTCCATTGACTGTTATGACGCCGTGTGGACCGGGTATCTTGAGCTTAAGATAAGCGTAGTGTGGAACCTTGTTGAAGCGTGCAAATGCGGTTCGTCCGAGCAGTGCGTTGTAGCTGCTGCGAAAGGGGACGATATCGAAGATCAGCTCTTCGCTTCGGAAGTTGTCCGGGGATTCGAAGACAACCTCTAGGGTGATTGATCCCGTACAACGGGCCTCTACACCTGGTATGACTCCTTTAAAGGTCGTCTTTGTGGGCTTAATTCTTGAGGGATTAATGCCCATTTTGCGCGTGGCATCCTGATAGAGCAGGTTCAGGCTGCTGCCACCGTCCATGGGGACTCTCGTGAGGTGGAATCCATCAATGATTGGGTCGAGGACCAGTGCGGCTGAACCGCCATGACGGATATTGGTCGGATGGTCCCTGCGATCAAAAGTGATCGGACATGAAGACCATGGATTGAACTTTGGGGCGACTGGCTCCATCGCATAGATGTCCCTGAGCGCGCGCTTGCGTTCCCTCTTGGGGATGTGGGTAGCGTATATCATGTTCACCGTTTTAACTTGGGGGGGAGACTTCTTCTGTCCCCCTGTGTTCGGTGGCCGGGGCTCCTCGTCATCGTCCTCGCTTTGCGACCCCTTCTCCTTGTTCTCGGCATTTAACTTGCCGGCCTGTTTAAAAACCCGACAGTCTCTGCTGCTGTGATTGGCTGGTTTGTTAGGGGTGTCGTGTATCTGGCATGGGCGATCCAGTATGCGGTCCAAGCTATATGGGCCCGAATTGTTCCTTTTGAACGGCTTCTTCCGCTGGCCGGACTTGGAGCCACTGAATCCGGCGTTGACCGCCGTGTCATCGGTATTATCACCGTTATTTCAACGCTTGTGTCTGTTGCGTCGGGGCTTGCCGTTGCTATATCTGGCTTCCGCAGTGCCAGGTTCGCTTGCATTGTTATCGCTACGGGCTAGCCAGCTATCTTCGCCCGCGCAAAAGCGGTTCATAAGTGCCGTAAGGGCTGCCATGGACTTCGGCTTCTCTTGGCCGAGGTGTCGGGCGAGCCATTCATCCCGGATGCTGTGTTTAAATGCCGCTAAGGCTTCGGCATCCGGACAGTCGACAATCTGGTTCTTTTTAGTTAAGAACCTAGTCCAGAGTTTCCTGGCTGACTCTCCGGGCTGTTGAATTATGTGACTTAAGTCATCGACATCCGGGGGTCGAACATATGTACCTTGGAAGTTGTCAAGGAAGGCCTCTTCCAGGTCCTCCTAGCCGCCGATGGAGTTTTCAGGCAGACTGTTCAACCGGTGCCGGGCTGGTCCTTTGAGTTTTAGTGGGAGGTATTTGATGGCATGGAGATCATCGTCGCGGGCCATATGAATGTGAAGAAGAAAATCCTCGATCCATACCGCGGGGTCTGTTGTCCCATCGTATGATTCGATGTTTACGTGTTTAAACCCTTCTGGGAATTCGTGCTCCATTACCTCGTCAGTCACTACAAAAAAGAGACACATCCGAGACATTTTGGGCCGAACGAATTTTTTTCCTGTCATACTTATGACACTTCTATGACAATAATTATGACAAAACACGGTATCATCATAGATGTGGTGGGGTCATACTTCTATGACAAAAAATCATGACAGAAAATGGGCTTTTTGTCCTGGGCGGGCCGGAGACGCAGCTGCATGACATTCTTTGGGCCGTCCATGATGGAAAAAACCGTGGTAGAAGCGAGGGCGAGGAAAATATCAGGGTGTTCCCGGTTATGGTGGGTGGTCGGGGCCGAGCGATGTGCGTTTCTCTCATACACGCACACGCGTGGGTGCGAGGCATTGGGCTCTAACTGAACCCGAGCGAGGCGTTGGGCTCTAACTGAACCCGAGCGATTGCACTGCAGGCTACGCGTTACTGAACCCAAGCGATCGATCGATGGCTGTTAACTGAACCCGATCAAGTGATTCCTTCGCTACTGCTGCTAACTGAAGTCAATCGATGCTGCCTCTGGATGAACAGTGAGCATTGCTGGGAGGTTTGGATGAACGGTTCCCGGTGGGGGTGGATGAACAGGACCCCGTGGTGTTGCCTCTGGATGAACAGGACCCCGATCAATCGAGCCGGTTGGGGCTAGATGAACAGGACCCCATGGAGGGCAGGATGAACAGGACCACCCCGTGGAGGGCAGGATGAACAGTAGGCGGTGGAGGGTTGGATGACTGTAGCTCGTGGAGGGGTGGTTGAACAGGAGCCCGTGGAGAGGGCTGGTTGAACAGTAGCCGGTGGAGTAGCGCGCGGTGGAGGCTGGATGAACAGGAGCCCGTGGATGAACAGTCGCTGGTGGAGGCTGGAGGAGGTCGACGGTGGATGAACAGTAGCCCGTGGAGGCTGGAGGGGTCGACGGTGGAGATGAACAGTATCCCGTGGAGTCCCGTTTTTTAGTACACCACACCCCTCCCGATGAACAGGACCCCCGTTTCGACCGTAGCGCTCCAACACAAGTCCGTTTCCTCCATTTTGCGGTACGTCACACCCCTCCCGATCAACAGGACCCCCGTTTAGATCGTAGGAGGTCCGTTTCCTCCGTTTTGCGGTACGCCAGACCCCTCCCGATGAACAGGATCCCGTTTTGAATGTGGCCGGTCGAACACAAGGCCGTTTCCTCCGTTCTGCGGTACGCTAGGCCTCGTTTCCATCAGCTATTCCATCCAAGCCGGTTGGCTCCCACGCGTTCCGTTTCCTCCCGATGAAGACGACGCATTCCGTTGCCTCCCCATGAACATGACGACGACGCTGTTTCTCCGTTCCGACCCAGCCATGTACACGAGCCCTGGCCGTACGTACGCGAGTAGGCGTTCGAGACTCCCCCGTATGTACGTACGTGGCCGTACTTACTTTCTTGCACCCTGGCCGCTGTACGTACGTGTACATGCTACGTGTGTGCCTCTACTACGACACATGCGCGCCTCTACATCGACCAGTATGTACGTACACGTTCGCGACCAGAATGACAACGCTACGTACGCTTCGACCAGGTGGGTCCTGCCTGTCAGGCACTTCCTTGCCTGTGAAGATGTAGCTGGTGGGTCCCAGTAGTCAGGGGGTGAATCATTTTTCTTTTGCCCGGACGCACTTCCTTGCATGCAAAGATGTAGCTGGTGGGTCCCAGTAGTCAGGGGGAAATGTTTTTTTCACGAAATACGGTGGCCCATCCAGTGGGTCCCTGCTGTCAGGTGGAGGAATAATTATTTTGCGCATAATAAGGAGGCACTTCCTTGCTGCGGCCATGGACCCAGCTGTCAGCCTCTCCACGTACAGTCCACGTCCGATGGAAGCCGTTCCTTGACCACGTTGACCACGCCGCGCCGAGAGCACCAGGGCGGTGGACGACGGCGAGGCCTAGGAAGGGGACGACGCGGAGCCGGGGAAGACGTGGCAGTGGATGCCCACGCGGAGAGGAGTACGAGGGTTCACTGGTTCGCTGTGGTGTGAGGCTGCCGTCGCCGCAGAATAACAGGGGGTGTGGTGAGTAGAGGGATGGCCTGGCCAGCGATGGGAGTAGTACGGGGCGGTGAGGCCTCCGCCGCATCGCAGCCGGCCACAGGAGGCAGGAGCACGAGGCACGACCGGCGCTGGTTTAGGCGGCTGGAGCAAGAAGACCAGAGGTTGAAGAAGCACTACGGCCGTTGGATGGACATCGTACGGTCACTGGAGCTAGAATCGTGCATATTGACTAAGTTGACCAAGCCCTCCGTCCCCGTCAACTTAGTAGGCCCACAAGTCAGCCTGCCACTATACTGGGTCCCAGCTAGCAGGGGGAGTATTCATTTTTTTTGTGCGTAATAAGGAGGCACTTCCTTGCGTGCGAAGATATAGCTGGTGGGTCCAAGCTGTTAGCGGCGGTAACGTTTTTTTCGCGAAATACAGAGGCCCTTTCGGTGGGTCCCAGATGTTAGGTGGAGGAATCATTATTTTGCGCGTAATAAGGAGGCATTTCCTTGCGTGCGGCCGTGGACCCAGCTGTCAGCCGCTCCACGTACAGTCCACTTCAGATGCATGTCGGTTGTTGACCACGTTGACCAGGCCGCGCCGAGAGCACCAGGGCGGTGGACGACGGCGAGGCCTAGGAAGGGAACAACACGGAGGCAGGGAAGACTCGGCAGTTGTTTCCCACGTGGAGGGGAGTACGTCTGTACGAGGGTTTACCGGTTCATCTGCCGTCACCGGAGAATAACAGCAGGTGTGGGTGAGTAGAGGGATGGCTAGGCCAACGATGGGAGTATGGTGGGGCGATGAGGCCTGCGCGGCAGCACAGCCGGCCGCGGGGAGGAGGGAGCAGGCAGTGCCGCCGGCGCTTGTTTGAGCGGCTGGAGCAGGAAGAGCAGATATTGAAGAAGCACGACGGCCGTTGGATGGACATCCAACAGTCACTGCTTGTGCATCAACCTTTTTTTTAGGAAAGCCTCAAATCTGTGGAAAACAGCATACAGCCCATCTACCATTATTTCTAATAATTTACAACCCATTTGCTAATTCTTAAGGTTTTTTTGGAGCCCATATTCTTTTTGTTAGCATTACAGGCCATATTGTGGCCACGGTTTAAAAATTATACGAAATTTTGCATATTTCGGTGCGGTCCGAACTATTTTTAATCCTGAAATTTTGAGTCACATTCAAACTGATTTTAAAAATAAATGTATATCAATATAAAATCCAACAAATTGTCCACCTGACAAAGCGACTTACTTGGCAAATCACAAAAAAACTGGGCTGTGGCCGTGGACCCAGCTGCGGCCGTGGACCCAGCTGTCAGCCTCTCCATGTACAGTACTCTTCCGATAGAAGTCGGTCGTTGACCACATTGACCACGCCGCACCGAGAGCACCAAGGCGGTGGACGACGGCGAGGCCTAGGAAGGGGATGACGCGGAGCCGGGGAAGACGCGGCAGTGGATGCCCACACGGAGAGGAGTACAAGGGTTCACTGGTTCGGCTGCGGTGTGAGGCTGTCGTCGCCGCAGAATAATAGGGGGTGTGGGTGAGTAGAGGGATGGCCTGGCGAGCGGTGGGAGTAGTAGGGGCGGTGAGGCCTCCGCGGCATCACAGCCGGCCACGAGAGGCAGGAGCACGCGGCATGACCGGCGCTGGTTTGGGCGGCTGGAGCAAGAAGACTAGAGGTTGAAGAAGCACTACTGCCGTTGGATGAACATCGTACGGTAACTGGAGCAAGAATCGTTCATATTGACTATGTTGACAAAGCCCTCCGTCCCCGTCAACTTGGTAGGCCCACAAGTCAGCCTCCCACAATGCTGGGTTCCAGCTGGCAGGGGGAGTATTCATTTTTTTGTGCGTAATAAGGAGGCACTTCCTTGCGTGCGAAGATAGCTGGTGGGTCCGACCTGTCAGCGGGGGGCACATTTTTTCGTGAAATACAAAGGCCCTTCCGGTGGGTCCTAGATGTCAGGTGGAGGAATCAAAGACTTGAGAAGGCGTACAGAACAAGCTAGTGTACCAGTAAAGAGACGTTGCTGAGTTTTAGAAAAAAGAGAGACGTGCTCATGTAGCTGGTTCGAATCCAAACCTAGACTATGACTATATATGGTGCTATGCTACTCTGCAAGTAATGAAACTGACATATCCAACGTTCACTTCACCTCTTCTCTACTTACTCTACCTAGCATCAGAAGCTCTGGCCGCAGCAACCATGTCCGCTGGCTGCTCGTCCACCTGCTCTTCAGCAGGCAACAACCAAATATGCGCCAAGTCGCCACCCGTACCATCGCCTGTGGGTCTCATCACACCCCCGCCGGCACAGGCACCGCAGCCAGTTGCTCATCGCAACCCGCTGTCGTTGGTGTGGTGCCACTGCTGCAAATCACGCAGAGTCATCCGTCGCGTCTCAACCACAATCCTCAACCCTGGCCGAGTCTTCTACAAATGCCCGAATCATGGGGTAATAATATGTTTAAGTGTTGTTCTGCTGCTTTCAGTTGCTGATTTTTTTAATAGTTTGGTTGATGATCTTCCAATTTGATTCATCCAGAAAAGGGAAGATTCGTGTGATTTGTATTTCTGGGAAGTCGCTGATGTGGGGGAGTGCAAGTACGCTGATTATTTGGTTAGCCGAGGAATCCCAATACCAGCAGGTTGGGGTATTGGACAAGTAACTGAAGGAACGGCAGAAGAGGAAGATGCAGAGCAGAAGGTTAAAGATGCAGTTCCTCTGATCATGGCCAAGCAACAGCTGCTGAACGGCCTTGACAGCAATGAGGAGATGAAAGAGCTTGTGAAGATAATGGGCAAAATCGATGTGCTCTGTAGGATGATTGTCTCTTTATTTGCAGTGTATGTAGCACTCGTGATGTATTCAGTGGCTATGACATGAGCACTTTGCTGAAACTAGTAATGAATGAAACCTGTGTAGCAGGCTGGGCGTAGTGTTGTGAACATCTAATGATTTCTATTAACAAAAATCAGGGGGTATCCCCTTTTGCTCATAAATAAATAAATAGCAGAGGCCCTTTTGGTAATAAATAAATAAATTAGCAGAGGACCTATCGGGTCAGCTTTGTTCTCATTCGAAGACGTCGAGCAAATTGCAGTCCAACAGCAAACTATGTCATCAAATTCAAGTTTCACAGCCAAATATGAGTACAACTAAACAACAATGTCATCATGTTTTAGTCGTCATACAATCACCAAACACAAATCAGCATACATGGCAAGTGATGTTCTCACAGGAAAATACTAAACAACATGTTCATCAGGTTTCAGTTGTCATAGCAAACACAATTTCACATAGTAGATAAAAAACGTCTTCTGACAGGCAAATACGACAAAAGCAATGTAATCATCATCCGCAGCAGCAGCGTCAACATCTTCGCCATGTGTATCAGTCTGAATCGTAATTCCCCATGGTGTCATCTTCTTCGTCCTCAACGTCCTCGAACGTTGGCTTCTTCTTGATCAACTCTTGTATGTCCACAGCACGACAGGCAATCTTTTCGCCGGCGTCATTGACGTTATGGTTCTCAAAGATATTAGGAACATCTGTGTTATCTTGTACATCAGGAGCAGTGTAAGCATCATGTTGTTGTGCAACTTCATTAAATGAATTCCTCTGCTCAAACCTTTGCACTACTCTCCAGTCATCACTACGTGCAAATGTGTCTTCCAAGAAAAATATCTGTGTTGCTTGATTTGCCAAAATAAAAGGCTCGTTGGTCTGGTACGCCGCCTTGACATTGATGGATTTGAAATAATCATCAGCTCTGGGTTTTGCGATCCTGGAAAACAGGTTATACCAACGACGGCACAATAGAACCACACACCGATGATCCTCGAAACTGGAGATATACTGCAACTGAACAATGTCTGTTATGTTAGCATACATTTCAGTTGTCTCTTTGTCATATGTATCTGTGCTCATGATGGCATTGTTTTGTGTCTTCCTGCCTTCGTCTCGTGCAAGGGTGTTGTAGCGCACATCTTCAAGAACACAAGATTCATAATGTCTTGCCCGAGTATCAGGACCCATTGCTAGTGAGTAAAGGGCATCATCAACTGCCTGCCCATCCTCCCACATCTTCTTAACCTATGGTTAGAAAATAGACAAGCTGATCATCTTATGTACTCAATATATTAAAAAACTGACAGTGCAATTCAAAAGCTTACATGGCTCTTGAACCATTTCGCAAATCCTGCCATAACCAGTTTGTTAATGTTTCTTGGATTTTGCGGCAGTAACTCCTTTTTGTAGATGCTGCACAACATAGTGATCGCGTCAAACATCTAAATATATAAGAATGTGCTGCAAGTTTAGTAGATTACGATGTATAAGCTGCAGTACTTAGCACTTACTTGATATAAGGTAGTATCTCAGGACAGTTATTCAACACATACCAAACCATTTTGTCCAAATCTTTAGGTTTGTCCTCTTGTCGACTCTTCCCTGTAACTCGAACAGAATAATCGAAAACATTGAGCCCGGGATTGTCTTCATCCACGTCTTTGCTAAGCTGATCAGCTGTTTCAATGTATTTTGAGCAGAATGTCAACGCTTCTGTAGCAATGTAGGCCTCTGCAATGGAACCCTCAGGTCTAGCTCTGTTCCTAACATAGCCCTTGAAAGTGCCTAGCCGCCTTTCAATAGGGTACATCCAGCCATACTGTACTGGACCTCTAAGTAGTGCCTCATCAGGTAGATGAACAGCCAAATGCACCATCACATCAAAGAAGGCTGGAGGATATATCTTCTCAAGGTCGCATAGGATAGTTGGTATCTTGTCTCTAAGACGCTCCAAAGCATCTATCCTGATATTTCTACTGCAGAGTTCCCTGAAGAATTGTCCCAACTCTGCAACTGCTCTGTATAAGTCAGGGCGGCCCAATCCTCTAAGGATAACAGGTAAAACCCTTTGAAGTAGGACGTGGCAGTCATGAGTTTTCAACCCTTGTACCTTGTTTCCATCTGCACTGACTCTCCTTTCAGGGTTGGAAGCAAATCCATGTGGGAATCTCACACGTGACAGGACCTTGCAGAATTTTTTCTTTTTACCTTGTCCAAGACGTACACAGCTGGTGCCATATCCCGTGGTTTACCTTCATCTTGCACCTGCAAATCCTTTCTGATACCCAGGTGTGTCAAATCAATCCTAGATTTTAAGGTATCTTTCGTCTTGCCTTCAATATTAAGAAGTGTGCCGATAATGCTGTCACATATATTTTTCTCGATGTGCATCACATCAAGATTATGCCGCAGATCCAAATCTTTCCAATACTCCAAGTCCCACAAAGTGGACTTGCGGGTAAACAATAATCTCTCTTCTGCCCTGCCATGCTTCCTTTTCCCGCTACCATTATCAGGATGGTTTCTTGGTGTAATATGCCTGACCTTCTCTAATTCCAGTTGCAACTCATCGGCGGTGAGCCTCTTTGGCGCATCACGGTTTTCATGCTTTGCATTGAACACATGTCTTCGGTATTTTCTAGGATGCGGCTTGTCCTTGGCAAGGAAACGGCGGTGTCCAATGTAACAGATCTTGCTAAGTATTGCGTATGACAGCGGATTCCTGTCACAGCGAACACATGCATTGTAACCATGTGTCATTCACCCTGACATAGTGCCCAAAGCCGGATAATCATGGATGCACCAAATTATAACATCATGCAGAAAGAAATCAGCTGGTGGGCTGCTATATAGGTCTCGAGTGAGAACACCCCGCCATAGCTGTTGAAGTTCCTCCACAAGAGGCTCCATGAACAAATCAAAATCCTTTCCAGGACTTTTTGGACCTGGGATGGGCAAGGCCATCATGTAGTTTGATTCTTTGGTGTAGACATTTGGAGGCATGTTGTAAGGGATAACAAGCACTGGCCACATGCTATATGTGGCGCTCTGGTGGCCAAATGGGTTAAATCCATCTGAAGCTAAGCCAAGTCTAATGTTTCTCGGGTCAGCAGCAAACATTTCATGCTTCTGATTGAAGCTTTTCTACTCACTACCATGTGATGGATGTATCATTACATTCTGATCGCTGAAATCCTGGTTCCTAGAATGCCACAGTACATCCTCTCTTGTTTCAGCATCATGAAGCAACCTCTGCAATCTTGGTGTAATTGGAAAATGTCTCGGAACATTATGACGAATCCTCTTCACAGCATCGCCATCTTTCCATCTTGATGATTTGCATTTCTGGCATTCACTTAAGTTGGCATAATCCTTCCGGAACAATTATTATTACAAACATGGATCATATCATATCCAATTCCAACTGCATGAAGGAAATTCTTCATTTTACTATAGGTGTGTGGCAGCTCAGACGCATCTGGGAAAGCTTTGCGGAAAGTAGCCAACATCGCATCGAATGATTTGTTGGTCATCTGCTCAGATGTCTTCACCTGAAGAAAGGTGACCATAGCTGAGAATACTGACAGCTTATTTCCTGGGGTGACAGCCACGTTGCATTGTTCCAACATGCGGGCCCACCGTTTTTCTTCTGCAGGTGAAAGTTCACGGAATGCACGAGCATTTTGTAGCATTGTTTCAATGTTGGTCAAACTCACTGGCTCCGCCACCACCTCCTCCTCATCCTCTTCCACCTGAACATCAGGCATATCAAGATGGTGATCTGCTGCTTCCACGTAGTCAATAACATTGACATTCACAGCTTCACCATGATGAACCCACCTAGTATATGTGACCGACATCCCATACAAGTGTAGATGATTTTGCACAGTTGACTGGGGTCTCGTAACTGAATTCATACAAGTGCTACACGGGCAGAGCACATCTGATTTTGGACCACCGTACTCAGCTCTGATAAAGCTCATGAAGTTTTCAACCCCCTCGACATATGCAGCGGAGAATCTTCGAGTAGAAGTTATCCAAGTCATGTCCATCTGTTAGACATACAAATTAGTTCTTCTACTAGATATTAAAGGAAAAATATATATGTTTTTTTATGAAGTCCAGAAGAAAATACCTAGGTCGATGTCTAAAGCTATGGCAAGATATTTGGAAGAGCAGATCTAAGTAACGAAATATATGTAAAGCTAATTCAGCAAACAGATTTGAGTGCTAAATTATGGCAGACTGTTTCAGCAGTCAATGAGGCCGAGCACACAGCCATCAAACTATTAAAGGCCATCGCAGCAACAAAGATCGAGTATAAAACGGTGTAGAGATATTTCACCTAACAGATTGGCTACTAGACCATGTCAATCTATGTCACAATAAATATATGGCAGGATATTTTAGCAACTAATCGGCCTTGGCATGCCATCTCAGCTAAGCAGATTGAGTGCAGAACAGGGCAAGGAAGTTTCTTAAGTAGAGCATATTGACTGTAAACTACTTCAGCAAACAGTGAGATTAACAGCGTCTATCAGCTAACATTCAGCGCTACACCGACATGCACGGGGCCTCAGCCTAGAATGCGTGTACCGCGGGAGAAGCTGACCGCCGTGCGTCTCCACACGAACGTCGCCAGCGGTGGCGGCACTGACCGCCATGCGCCTCCACAAGAACGTCACCAGCGGTGGCGGCGCGGCTAGAGGACGGCAGTCTACGAGAGCGTACTGTGGGAGCGAGAGGATCGCCGTGCGTCCCCTCGATGAACCGCGGCGCCGACGTATCGGCGTGGCGGGGAGGGCGGCTTTGGCGGAGCGAATGGAGTGGGTGATACGTCTCCAACGTATCTATAATTTTTTATTGTTCCATGCTATATTATATTCTGTTTTGGACATTAATGGGCTTTATTATACACTTTTATATTATTTTTGGGACTAACCTATTAACCGGAGGCCCAGCCCAGAATTGCTATTTTTGCCTATTTCAGAGTTTCGCAGAAAAAGAATATCAAAAGGAGTCCAAACGGAATGAAACCTTCGGGAACGTGATTTTTGGAACGAACGTGATCCAGAGGACTTGGACCCTATGTCAAGACATCAACCAGGAAGGCACGAGGTAGGGGGCGCGCCTACCCCCTGGGCGCGCCCTCCACCCTCGTGGGCCCCACGTTGCTCCACCGACGTACTTCTTCCTCCTATATATACCTACGTACCCCCAAACTACCAGATACGGAGCCAAAAACCTAATTCCACCGCCGCAACCTTCTGTACCCGTGAGATCCCATCTTGGGGCCTTTTTCGAAGCTCCGCCAGAGGGGGCATCGATCATGGAGGGCTTCTACATCAACACCGTAGCCTCTCCGATGATGTGTGAGTAGTTTACCTCAGACCTTCGGGTCCATAGTTATTAGCTAGATGGCTTCTTCTCTCTTTTTGGATCTCAATACAATGTTCTCCCCCTCTCTTGTGGAGATCTATTCGATGTAATCTTCTTTCGCGGTGTGTTTGTTGAGACCGATGAATTGTGGGTTTATGATCAAGTTTATCTATGAACAATTTTTGAATCTTCTCTGAATTCTTTTTTGTATGATTGGTTATCTTTGCAAGTCTCTTCGAATTATCAGTTTGGTTTGGCCTACTAGATTGATCTTTCTTGCAATGGGAGAAGTGCTTAGCTTTGGGTTCAATCTTGCGGTGTCCTTTCCCAGTGACAGTAGGGGCAGCAAGGCACGTATTGTATTGTTGCCATCGAGGATAACAAGATGGGGTTTATATCATATTGCATTAGTTTATCCCTCTACATCATGTCATCTTACTTAACGCGTTACTCTGTTCTTTTGAACTTAATACTCTAGATGCATGCTGGATAGCGGTCGATGTGTGGAGTAATAGTAGTAGATGCAGGCAGGAGTCGGTCTACTTGTCGCGAACGTGATGCCTATATACATGATTATACCTAGATATTCTCATAACTATGCTCAATTCTGTCAATTGCTCAACAGTAATTTGTTCACCCATCGTAATACTTATGCTCTCGAGAGAAGCCACTAGTGAAACCTATGGCCCCCGGGTCTATTTTCCATCATATTTAATCTCCCGGCAACAAGCTATTTCTGGCATCGTTTTTATTTTGCTTTCTTTACTTTGCATCTTTATCATAAAAATACCAAAAATATTATCTTATCATATCTATCAGATCTCACTCTCGTAAGTGACCGTGAAGGGATTGACAACCCCTTTATTGCGTTGGTTGCGAGGATTTATTTGTTTGTGTAGGTGCGAGGGACTCGTGCGTGGCCTCCTACTGGATTGATACCTTGGTTCTCAAAAACTGAGGGAAATACTTACGCTGCTTTACTGCATCACCCTTTCCTCTTCAAGGGAAAACCAACGCAGTGCTCAAGAGGTAGCAGATGGGGACGGGGGGAGGGGGGTTTGGGGAATATTATTGTCTAGTTGGCCGAAGGGCGGTTGAATCTAGGATTTGGGGGGAATTTTTGGGTGGGGGAGGATTTTCGCGCGGTGGGTGGGGGGAGTTTGGTGCATGGTCGGTTTCTCCAAGTGCAGTCCCATGTGTCAGTGAAGAGGCAAGCCGAAGCACGTTCTGTTTGCGTGAGCCGTGTGTAGGACCGAACGTGTGTGGGGTGCAATGCGACCATGACAGGGGTGCTGTGATTGTACCGCCTTTTTCCTTTTAAACTAGGTGCTTCACCCCCTCAAAAAAACTTGTTGCTTCGCGCGATCCATCGATACTACTACTAGTAATCCGGTAATCCCGACTAAAACGGCGCGGCCGGGTCTTTTCCCGCGTGATATGCTGGGAGGTTGGCTTAGTTCGGTTTTTTAGGACGATTAATGCTACACCTACGTAGTCCCGGTTACGTAATTAACATAATGTGAAACGTGTGAGCTGTTGATTGTAGATTGGGGGAGGGAGGGGCCCACCACCATGAAAATCAGTGGAGGAGAGAGAGAGGCAATTTACGTTAACCCTTTCGTAGGTTCCCGTAGATGTAGAAAAATGTGAAATGCGTGAATGTGCATTTGCAGATAAGGCCTTCCCTCGTTCATCCTTTTCTCCCACAAGATTTTGATCTTCCGCGCAACGCACGGGCATCTTGCTAGTACTCCTACAATATACTATATTATTGTGAAAGTTCATATACACCGGCCGAGATTAATGCAAACACGGCAGATTTTCATTACATTTCGAACTTTTATAGGACAGAAAAATAAAAGAAACCCGACCCTAAACCTATTCTACGGCGGCGACCGACGTCCTCCATCTGCGAGGATTTATTTCTTTGTGTAGGTGCGAGGGACTCGTGCGTAGCCTCCTACTGGATTGATACCTTGGTTCTCAAAAACTGAGGGAAATACTTACGCTGCTTTACTGCATCACCCTTTCCTCTTCAAGGGAAAACCAACGCAGTGCTCAAGAGGTAGAAGGAAGGATTTCTGGCGCCGTTGCCAGGGAGTCTACGCAAAGGTCGACATACCAAGTACCCATCACAAACCCTTATCTCCCGCATTACATTATTTCCCATTTGCCTCTCGTTTTCCTCTCCCCCACTTCACCCTTGCCGTTTTATTCGCCCTCTCTTTTCCGTTCGCCTCTTTTTCGCTTGCTTCTTGTTTGCTCGTGTGTTGGATTGCTTGCTTGTCACGATGGCTCAAGATAATACCAAATTGTGTGACTTTAGCAATACCAACAACAATGATTTCCTTAGCACTCAGATTGCTCCTCTTACCGACACTGAATCTTGTGAAATTAATGCTGCTTTATTGAATCCTGTCATGAGATCAATTCGTCGGCCTTCCTAGTGAAGATGCCGCTACCCATCTACATAGCTTCGTTGATTTTTGTGATATGCAAAAGAAGAAATATGTGGACAATGATATTGTCAAATTGAAACTATTTCCTTTTTCGCTTAGAGATCATTCTAAAGCTTGGTTTTTGTCTTTGCCTAAAAATAGTATTGATTCTTGGAATAAGTGCAAAGGTGCTTTTATCTCTAAGTATTTTCCTCCCGCTAAGATCATCTCCCTTAGAAACGATATTATGAATTTTAAGCAACTTGATCATGAACATGTTGCACAAGCTTGGGAGAGGATGCAATTAATGATACGTAATTGCCCTACTCATGGTTTGAATTTGTGGATGATTATACAAAATTTTTATGCCGGATTGAATTTTGCTTCTAGAAATCTTTTAGATTCGGCCACGGGAGGCACTTTTATGGAAATGACTTTAGGAGAAGCTACTAAACTCCTAGATAATATTATGGTTAATTATTCTCAATGGCACACTGAAAGATCTACTAATAAAAAAGTGCATGCGATAGAAGAAATTAATGTTTTGAGTGGAAAGATGGATGAACTTATGAAATTATTTGCTAATAAAAGTGTTTCTTCTGATCCTAATGATATGCCTTTGTCTACTTTGATTGAGAATAATAATGAATCTATGGATGTGAATTTTGTTGGTAGGAATAATTTTGGTAACAACGCGTATAGAGGAAACTTTAATCCTAGGCCATACCCTAGTAATTCCTCTAATAATTATGGTAATTCCTACAACAATTCTTATGGAAATTTTAATAAGATGCCTTCTGAATTTGAGACTAGTGTTAAAGAATTTATTAATTCGCAAAAGAATTTCAATGCTTTGCTTGAAGAAAAATTGCTTAAAGTTGATGAATTGGCTAGGAACGTTGATAGAATTTCTCTTGATGTTGATTCTTTGAAACTTAGATCTATTCCACCTAAGCATGATATCAATGAGTCTCTCAAAGCCATGAGAATTTCCATTGATGAGTGCAAAGAAAGAACCGCTAGGATGCGTGCTAAGAAAGATTGCTTTGTGAAAGCGTGTTCTTCTAATTTCCATGAAAATAAAGATGAAGATCTAAAAGTTATTGATGTGTCCCCTATTAAATCTTTGTTTTGCAATATGAATCTTGGTAATGATGGGACTGAATATGATCCACCTTTACCTAGAAGGCGTTCCAAAAATTCGGAGTTTTTAGATCTTGATGCAAAAATTGGTAAAAGTGGGATTGAAGAGATCAAAACCCTAGATATTAATGAACCCACTATTTTGGATTTCAAGGAATTTAATTATGATAATTGCTCTTTGATAGATTGTATTTCCTTGTTGCAATCCGTGCTAAATTCTCCACATGCTTATAGTCAACATAAAGCTTTTACTAAACATATCGTTGATGCTTTGATGCAATCTTATGAAGAAAAACTTGAGTTGGAAGTTTCTATCCCTAGAAAACTTTATGATGAGTGGGAACCTACTATTAAAATTAAAATTAAATATCATGAATGCTATGCTTTGTGTGATTTGGGTGCCGGTGTTTCCATGATTCCAAAGACTTTGTGTGATTTGCTAGGTTTCCGTAATTTTGATGATTGCTCTCTAAACTTGCACCTTGCGGATTCCACCATTAAGAAACCTATGGGAAGAATTAATGATGTTCTTATTGTTGCAAATAGGAACTATGTGCCCGTAGATTTTATTGTTCTTGTTATAGATTGCAATCCTTCATGTCCTATTATTCTTGGTAGACCTTTCCTTAGAACGATTGGTGCAATTATTGATATGAAGGAAGGGAATATTAGATTCCAGTTTCCGTTTAGGAAAGGCATGGAACATTTCCCTAGAAAGAAAATAAAATTACCTTATGAATCTATTATGAGAGCCACTTATGGATTGCCTACCAAAGATGGCAATACCTAGATCTATCCTTGCTCTTATACCTAGCTAGGGGCGTTAAACGATAGCGCTTGTTGGGAGGCAACCCAATTTTATTTTTAGTTTTTTGCTTTTTGCTTCTGTTTAGGAATAAATATTTTATCTAGCCTCTGGTTAGATTTGTTTTTATGTTTTAATTAGTGTTTGTGCCAAGTTTAACCTATAGGATCTTCTTGGATGATAGTTATTTGATCTTGCTGAAAATTCCAGAAACTTTCTGTTCACGAAAATAATTGTTAAAAATCACCAGAACGTGATAAAATATTGATTCAAATTTCAGATGATCAATAAACAAATTGAATAGGTCGTCCTATTTTGGCTGAATTTTTGGAGTTCCAGAAGTTTGCGTTAGTTACTGATTACTACAGAGTGTTCTGTTTTTGACAGATTCTGTTTTTCGTGTGTTGTTTGCTTATTTTGATGAATCTATAGCTAGTAAAATAGTTTATAAACCATAGAGAAGTTGGAATACAGTAGGTTTAAAACCAATATAAATAAATAATTAGTTCCTTACAGTACCTTGAAGTGGTGTTTTGTTTTCTTTCGCTAACGTAGCTCACGAGATTTTCTGCTGAGTTTTGTGTTTTCAAGTTTTCAAGTTTTGGGTAAAAGATTTGATGGATTATGGAACAAGGAGTGGAAAGAGCCTAAGCTTGGGGATGCCCATGGCACCCCAAGATAATCTAAGGTCACCTAAAAGCCAAAGCTTGGGGATGCCCCGGAAGGCATCCCCTCTTTCGTCTACTTCCATTGGTAACTTTACTTGGAGCTGTATTTTTATTCACCACATGATATGTGTTTTGCTTGGAGCGTCTTGTATTATTTGAGTCTTTGTTTGTTAGTTTGCCACAATCATCCTTGCTGTACACACCTGTTGAGAGAGACACACATGATTCGGAAATTGTTAGAATACTCTATGTGCTTCACTTATATCATTTGAGTTATATAGTTTTTGCTCTAGTGCTTCACTTATATCTTTTAGAGCATGGTGGTGGATTTGTTTTATAGAAACTATTGTTCTCTCATGCTTCACTTAGATTATTTTGAGAGCTCTACAAAACAGCATGGTAATTTGCATTAATAGGCATTCAAGATTAATAAAAAAATTACTCATGAGTGTGTTGAATACTATGAGAAGTTAGATGCTTGGTAATTGTTTTGAGATATGGAGATGATGATATTAGAGTCATGCTAGTTGAGTAGTTATGAATTTGAGAAATACTTGTGTTAAAGTTTGTGATTCCTGTAGCATGCACGTATGGTGAACCGTTATGTGATGAAGTCAGAGCATGATTTATTTATTGATTGGCTTCCTTATGAGTGGCGGTCGGGGACGAGCGACGGTCTTTTCCTACCAATCTATCCCCCTAGGAGCATGCGCGTAACACTTTGCTTTGATAACTTGTAGATTTTTACAATAAGTATATGAGTTCTTTATGACTAATGTTGAGTCCATGGATTATACACACTTTTCTTTCTTCCACCATTGCTAGCCTCTCTAATACCGCGCACTTTTCGCCGGTATCATACACCCACCATATACCTCCCTCAAAACAGCCACCATACCTACCTATCATGGCATTTCCATAGCCATTCCAAGATATATTTCCATGCAACTTACCGTCGTTCAGTTTATTATGACACGCTCCATCATTGTCATATTGCTTCGCATGATCATGTAGTTGACATCGTATTTGTGGCAAAGACACCGTTCATAATTCTTTCATACATGTCACTCTTGATTCATTGCATATCCCGGTACAACGCCGGAGGCATTCACATAGAGTCATATTTTGTTCTAAGTATTGAGTTGTAATTGTTGAGTTGTAAGTAAATAAAAGTGTGATGATCATCAAATTTTTAGAGCATTGTCCCAAGTGAGGAAAGGATGATGGAGACTATGATTCCCCCACAAGTCGGGATGAGACTCCGGACGAAAATAAAAAAAGAGAAAAGAAAAAGAGGCCATTAAAAAAAGAGAAAAGGCCCAAATAAAAAAATGAAGAGAGAAAAAGAGAGAAGGGACAATGTTACTATCCTTTTACCACACTTGTGATTCAAAGTAGCACCATGATCTTCATGATAGAGAGTCTCCTATGATATCACTTTCATATACTAGTGGGAAATTTTTCATTATAGAACTTGGCTTGTATATTCCAATGATGGGCTTCCTCAAAATGCCCCAGGTCTTCATGAGCAAGCGAGTTGGATGCACACCCACTTAGTTTCTTTTGTTGAGCTTTCATATACTTATAGCTCTAGTGCATCCGTTGCATGGCAATCCCTACTCACTCACATTGATATCTATTAATGGGCATCTCCATAGCCCGTTGATACGCCTAGTTGATGTGAGACTATCTTATCCTTTTTTGTCTTCTCCACAACCACCATTCTATTCCACATATAGTGCTATGTCCATGGCTCACGCTCATGTATTGCGTGAAGATTGAAAAAGTTTGAGAACATCAAAAGTATGAAACAATTGCTTCGCTTGTCATCGGGGTTGTGCATGATTTAAATACTTTGTGTGGTGAAGATAGAGCATAGCCATACTATATGATTTTGTAGGGATAACTTTCTTTGGCCATGTTATTTTGAGAAGACATAATTGCTTAGTTAGTATGCTTGAAGTATTATATTTTTATGTCCATATTAAACTTTTGTCTTGAATCTTTCGGATCTGAATATTCATATCACAATTAAGAGAATTACATTGAAATTATGCCGAGTAGCATTCCACATCAAAAATTCTGTTTTTACCATTTACCTACTCGAGCACGAGCAGGAATTAAGCTTGGGGATGCCTGATACGTCTCCAGCGTATCTATAATTTTTGATTGTTCCATGCTATATTATATTCTGTTTTGGACATTAATGGGCATTATTATACACTTTTATATTATTTTTGGGACTAACCTATTAACCGGAGGCCCAGCTCAGAATTGCTGTTTTTGCCTATTTGAGAGTTTCGCAGAAAAAGAATATCAAACGGAGTCCAAACGGAATGAAACCTTCGGGAACGTGATTTTTGGAACGAACGTGATCCAGAGGACTTGGACCCTATGTCAAGACATCAACCAGGAAGGCACGAGGTAGGGGGGCGCGCCTACCCCCCTGGGCATGCCCTCCACCCTTGTGGGCCCCACGTTGCTCCACCGACGTACTTCTTCCTCCTGTATATACCTACGTACCCCCAAACTTCCAGATACGGAGCCAAAAACCTAATTCCACCGCCGCAACCTTCTGTGCCCGTGAGATCCCATCTTGGGGCCTTTTCCGGAGCTCCGCCGGAGGGGGCATCGATCACGGAGGGCTTCTACATCAACACCATAGCCTCTCCGATGATGTGTGAGTAGTTTACCTCAGACCTTCGGGTCCATAGTTATTAGCTAGATGGCTTCTTCTCTCTTTTTGGATCTCAATACAATGTTCTCCCCCTCTCTTGTGGAGATCTATTCGATGTAATCTTCTTTTGCGGTGTGTTTGTTGAGACCGATGAATTGTGTGTTTATGATCAAGTTTATCTATGAACAATATTTGAATCTTCTCTGAATTCTTTTATGTATGATTGGTTATCTTTGCAAGTCTCTTAGAATTATCAGTTTGGTTTGGCCTACTAGATTAATCTTTCTTGCAATGGGAGAAGTGCTTAGCTTTGGGTTCAATCTTGCGGTGTCCTTTCCCAGTGACAGTAGGGGCAGCAAGGCACGTATTGTATTGTTGCCATCGAGGATAACAAGATGGGGTTTATATCATATTGCATGAGTTTACTACTCTACATCATGTCATCTTACTTAAAGCGTTACTCTGTTCTTTTGAACTTAATACTCTAGATGCATGCTGGATAGCGGTCGATGTGTGGAGTAATAATAGTAGATGCAGGCAGGAGTCGGTCTACTTGTCGCGGACGTGATGCCTATATACATGATCATACCTAGATATTCTCATAACTATGCTCAATTATGTCAATTGCCCAACAGTAATTTGTTCACCCACCGTAATACTTATGCTCTCGAGAGAAGCCACTAGTGAAACCTATGGCCCCGGGTCTATTTTCCATCATATTTAATCTCCCGTCAATAAGCTATTTCTGGCATCGTTTTTATTTTGCTTTCTTTACTTTGCATCTTTATCATAAAAATACCAAACATATTATCATGTCATATCTATCAGATCTCACTCTCGTAAGTGACCATGAAGGGATTGACAACCCCTTTATTGCGTTGGTTGCGAGGATTTATTTGTTTGTGTAGGTGCCAGGGACTCGTGCGTGGCCTCCTACTGAATTGATACCTTGGTTCTCAAAAACTGAGGGAAATACTCACGCTGCTTTACTGCATCACCCTTTCCTCTTCAAGGGAAAACCAACGCAGTGCTCAAGAGGTAGCAGAGGGGGACGGGGGTTTGGGGAATATTATTGGCTAGTTGGCCGAAGGGCGGTTGAATCTAGGATTTGGGTGGAATTTTTGGGTGGGGGGAGGATTTTCGCGCGGTGGGCGGGGGGACTTTGGCGCATGGTCGGTTTCTCCAAGTGCAGTCCCACGTGTCAGTGAAGAGGCAAGCCGAAGCGCGTTCCGTTTGCGTGAGCCGTGTGCAGGACCGAACGTGTGTGGGGTGCAATGCGACCGCGACAGGGGTGCTGTGAGTGTACCGCCTTTTTCCTTTTAAACTAGGTGCTTTGCCCCCTAAAAAAACTTGTTGCTTCGCGCGATCCATCGATACTACTACTAGTAATCCGGTAATCCCGACTAAAACGGCGCGGCCGGGTCTTTTCCCACGCGATATGCTGGGAGGTTGGCTTAGTTCGGTTTTTTAGGACGAGTAATGCTACACCTACGTAGTCCTAGTTACGTAATTAACATAATGTGAAACGTGTGAGCTGTTGATTGTAGATTGGGGGGAGGGAGGGGCCCACCACCATGAAAATCAGGGAAGGAGAGAGAGAGAGGCAATTTACGTTAACCCTTTCGTAGGTTCCCGTAGATGTAGAAAAATGTGAAATGCGTGAATGTGCATTTGCAGATAAGGCCTTCCCTCGTTCATCTTTTTCTCCCACAAGATCTTGATCTTCCGTGCAACGCACGGGCATCTTGCTAGTACTCCTACAATATACTATATTATTGTGAAATTTCATATACACCGGCCGAGATTAATGCAAACACGGCAGATTTTCATTACATTTCGAACTTTTATAGGACAGAAAAATAAAAGAAACCCGACCCTACACCTATTCTACGGCGGCGACCGATGTCCTCCATCTGCGATCTCCATGTACGGGGGCGGGGTTCAAGACCCGTGAAGTGAAGGTGTGGTTTCCGGCGAGTAAAAGTAGAACACGGGAGACGGACCGGCCAGTTGGCACACCATGCCCTGCCGCCTCCCATGCCCTACTCATCCTCGGAGGAGTCCCCGACCTCGGCGGTGCCGGACGTTGGACGGCGGCAAGTAGGACGCGTGGCTGAAGGTGCTCCCGTGGTCGGCCGCCAGCGTGGCCACTGCTTGTCCGGCGACTTGAGCGAGGGCGGCGACCACGAGCTCCATCCCCGAAGACAAGCTCTCCCGCAGAGCGTTCGCGCTTGCGGTCATGGCGGATGTGGTGCCAGGTAGGAGGACGATGCACTATGGTGTGGAGGTTAGCTGGGCGTTGCCGCTTTAAGTAGCGCATTCCGGTGAGGCCAAGCATCCTGGTGCGTCATTAAGTCGCTGGAGTTGGTTCCTCGGGCACCGAGCCTCTTAACGACGGCATACGGACGGACGGCATGAATGCGGGCAGCTGGCGCCGGTTGGGAACGCACCGCGCGACGGCGCGAGGGACAAGGGTTTTTGGTGTGCCAGGGTAGTCAGCTGCGGTCGTGACAACGTTGGAGATGCCCTTTGCTCACATGCGATCGACACATGTCATTGAAAAAGCAAGACGACCCGACATGGTCTCAGTTGGCCGCGCTACACCACTCCGCAGATGCGTCCTGGCGCCCCGTGCATCCTCGACGAGCCGGGTGTTGGGGTGTGTTTGGATTGTGGCCAAAGTGCACCTTACCAAAATTTTGTTCATGACCCAAAGATTGGTCTTTGTTTGGATGGTTGCCATTTTTTTGAGGTTTTGGTCATGACCCAAAAATGGATGGTTGCCTTTTTTTGGCATGCCAATGAACTCTAGCCAACTCTAGTTCATTTTTCTTGCGGATGTCGGCCAAATCATGGGCAACCAATACCTCAACCAAAATTTTGGCTACCAATGCTTTGATGGGGCAACCTTGGGCACAAACCAAACATACTAGCTGTTGGTCGTGCCACAGCACTAACGCCACCCTCGGCGACAATGAGCGTGTCGCTCACCGCGGTCGCCGTGTCTAGAGGCGGTGCTGGAGCTGCGCCATGTTGTTGGCCCCCACGACCCACATGAATGGTTGCCGGTGGCGAGGAGGTCGTGGGCCAGCTCCTCGATTGGACTAGTTTGCGCTACGTCGTCCCGATAGGTGTGCCCCACATGTCGGTTTCCCTGTTTTCCCGGCCATATTCGAGCGTCAGTGCTCCGCGTTGCGCACTAGCCCTTTCACTATGTAGGCCAAGCGAGACAACTTTATTTGAGCCGGTCAAGTATAATTATGTGGCATTTGCTTATTTCTCGTTCATATCCAACCCCCTTCTCCATCGATCATGTCGCCCTCCGGTCGAGTCCATCCTCCCGCATGCCTCATTTGAACATTCTGCCGAGTATCATTCGCATGTGGGCCTAGACCATGCTTGTATTTCCAATGTTTATTTGTAATTTGTCCGACATGCATACAAACAAATGGTTCGTTCGAAGTTTCACTTTGCCTCCACTACGTGTCGCTTCGCGTCTTAGTTTTGGCATCCCATTCAGTTCATGCATGCCCCGACACATGTTGACGAGATCGATTGATGTTCAGAGATCAATTGCGTGTCGTGCAAGGAGATAAAGGTTTGGTCTGTTTCTATGATAGAAATGACCCGCGGGGGGGGGGGGTCTGTGTGGATCAAAGGGAGTATATTGTACATTCATAAGCGAAACGAACGTATTGTACCCACCCTAGTCCTCTTTCAATCGATCTCCGGACCCCGAGATGAAATCGAGAGAGAACGAGTGGGGGCATGTGTGATACCTAAGGCGGATTGAAAATTTTGAACCGGTGATCATAGCATCCACAAATCATATATAAAGGGTATTCAATGTTCGTTTCATTTTTGAACGTACAATATACTCCCTCCTATCCTTTCTAGTTTACATATAAGTTTTATGTGTAGTCAAAATATCTCTACTTTGATAAAAAAAAAGTATCAACATTCAACAACGCCCAATCAATATTGTTAGATTCGTACGTACTCCTAGATTTGTACTTGAGATGCTTTCCAATTTGTTTTCAACCACGTGAATGTGCTTGTTCTCGTGCATGCTCTTCCTACTAGGATTTCGCCACGTATAACCAGTCCAATAGTAACTTTTTTAAGCTCCCTGTCCAATAGTACTAGTGGAGTACTGACAACATCTGTACTAGAGTATGCAGTGCTCATAGTTGTACTCCCTCCTTCCATTTATATAGGGCCTATGTGGAGGAGAGAGATGTGAAAAAGTAAGGGGAGTGAGCTCTCATGCAAGAGCCTAGCTATATACGCATTCCTAGTTAAATATGTATAATAAATATGAACAAAGAGATGGAGAGGAGATGGAAAAAGTACTAATACAATAGCCAACCTTATAATTTTTTTTGCGGGAAATAGCCAACCTTATAGCCCACACTACTGTATGAGTGCATATAATAGATGATGGCTATAGATGACATGGCAGTTCCTTATAGCCATCGACTGGCTATATTATTAACCATGCTCTAATGCGTTTTTCAAAACCGCATTTGACTATTGACAAGATTAATAGTTCATGAGATGTATAATGTGAAAATTATATCATTGGAAGCTCCTTTCACATACGTATCCCTGCCTTACCCTCCCTTTCGGTCACTTACTGGCGGACCCCATGCTTGCTAGGCCCCGCATGTCAGTTACTCAATGGGTTCGGCCACGTCAGGGGATCCTCATCCGTAGTATACTCCCTCTGTTTTTATTTACTCCGCATAAAATGACGCGCGCGCGGGAGGGGGGAGGGACGTTGGTTTGCTCTCAACTACGGTCCCACAAGCGAGCAAAAACGCAAGACGAAGCGCCTTCCATTCGGTGAGCAACGTGGAGGGTCCAGCGTGCCGGGCTGCAACGCGAAGGCGACAAGAGCGATGTACAGTCAAAACCGATTGACCGGTCGTCACCGGAACCACTATTCACACCAGAACCTTCGCTGCTCGGCCTACGCCAGCCACTGCCCTAAAACCACACCTAATCTCCAGCCCCTTCCCCCACCTTTCGATCCCCTAGCCCGCATCAAGCGTCCCCTAGTTCGCCGGAAAGCCATGGTGCGCCGCAAGATCACGTACTACAAGATGTTGACGCCGGAGCGCCGCGTAGAAATCACGGCGGCGGTCGGCGCCAGAGACCTCCGTTCCCAAGCTCACTTTGCGGCGGGCCAATCCCCGAGTTCTCTGGAGCCAAGCTACGAGGAGGAGGAAGCCGATCCAATGTTCATGGCGGAGGTCGCGGCGTAGAAGGCCCCCGATGGGTATGAGACGATGGACGTCGACTTCGTGCCGGCGTCCGAGTCCCCCATGGTGCAGGCGGACCAGCGGTTCAACCTGGCGATACTAAAGGAGGACCGGGAGGCAGAGGCTCAACTCGACGCGGAGCACGCGCATGCCGCTGCCATCGAGGCTCTCCTGTAGGCGGAACCGGATGTCGTGGATGTGAACCGGGCGGCGGAGGCTCAACTTGAGGCGGAGCGCGCGGATGCCGCTGCCATCGAGGCCCTCCTGCAGGCGGATCCGGACGTCCTGGACTTGAACCGGGAGGTAGAGGCTCAACGCGATGCGGAGCGCACGGATGCCGCTCTCATCGAGGCCCTCCTGCAGGCGGAAGCGGAGGTCCTGGACTTGAACCGGGCGACGGAGGCTCGACTCGACGCGGAGCGCGCGGATGCCGCTCCCATCGAGGCCCTCCTGCAGGCGGAACCGGACGTCCTCGACTTGAACCGAGCGGTGCTCTCGTCCGTGTAGGGCACCTGCACGCTCCGCGTGAACGAGTAGCTGGAGGCCGAGGACAACCACGGTGCGGAGACACACATCGGCAGCTACGACTGGTTCACGCCAGCAGCCAAAGACGAGGCCATCTCGTTCCGCGAGCAGTGATAGTTTTTCTTTATGTTGTTGTTTTTATGGATCTTTTGCTGTGTAAGAACATATATTGTTATGCAAGTCGCCTGACTTGGTTCAGTCTACCATTTCAGGCGGTTGGATGAATATCCTACGTCTCCTAACCCTTCTTCCTCACCTCTTCTTCTTCCCCAATAGACCACCGCACGGGCCGTACGGATACTCCCCAACATGCGGTTGGATAAACATACTCTATGAACGAAAATTATGTGTCAGCGGTAGGATGGCTGAGTTTGGTTGGTTCACATGCGACAACACATGTCAGTGAGGGTGTGTTCCCTTGGTTGGGTTTGTGGCGTGCAGGAGCGACTGTGCATGTGAGGGTGCGGTGCGACCGCCACGTGCAGGAGCGACCGTATGAGGGTGCGGTGCGACCGCGACAGCCGTGCACAAGTGTACCTCCTTTTCATTTTGAAAACTTTAGGCAAGCTTGGCAAAAATGTGTGGCGAAGTATGGCAATGCAAGGCCTAGACCCAAACAGGATAAGTACGTAGTACTACATACTAGGAGTACTAGTGTTAAAAAAGAAAGACGGGGTTTTCCTTCGCGGGATTAATCGATACAAATCCTCGTTTCACGTGTCAATTAATGCATATTTTTTTCTCCAAAGCCCAAAGATCTAACCATCTCGCTCCTCATCGCTTGATTAATGCAGCGCCATGCAAACCAACCTTCTCACTTCCGCATGCATGCAGGGGATATTAATGTCCTTGGTTGCTAGTACGAGGCAAACCCCATCAATTTTGCCGCGATTAGTGTTAGTGGCCTTTTGCAAATTGTAATTTTGATATACTGGCCTTGTGTACAAAAAAATGGAGGTAGTAACTATATTTGACTTCCTTCCCCATTGCGGTGACGTCGACGATATCTTGAACGTTGTGGTTTGGCGAAGTGCGTTCGACGGAGAACACCATTGAGGGAGACCACGGTAAGTCGTTCGCAAGTGCCGCCTGCAAGCCGAGACAACCGCCTTATTTGCATCCAGGAAGTCCGTTCAACCAAAGGACGCGTAAATGTACTAGTACTAATCGTACACAATAGCGTCGTCCGTCCAGCTTAGTGCGGTGAGATGGTTTCTCAAAGAAGACAATGGAGAAGCGGAGTCAGCGAAGAGTGAAATGATGGTTGCTTCGTCCGTGCTTTGTGATTTGACGCCTCACTGCTTTGTGATTTATGATAGAAGGGACAGGGGAGTAGACTCTGTCCTCCATACTGTACATGCGTCCAAGCACGAGAGAAAGAGGAGAGACGTTGCATTTTTGTATTCCTTCAATCAATCAATCAGGGAGCTTCGTTCCATCCTTTTGGCTTTGGCAACACCGTCCACAATGGTTCCCACGATGCCAAAAGTTATTTTCACATTTGGCTACACATTGTGGATGCCCTTAACCGTACCACTTGGTTTTTCTCCTGTGTGCTATCTATACAAATCTCAATTATATTGATCTAAAAAATTATAGAATCAAGATTAGTAAAAAGGAGGTGATTTTGCCGCGCGGATCGCAGGGGAGATTTCTTATTTTTAGAGGACGTTGTCCTGGCGGTTTGCTAACATGCGGTCCCACGTGTGAAAGCACAAGTGCTCCCTGGGTGATTTTGGTAATTAATGTCAACATATCTCTTGTTGGACTAATGCTTCTACCCAGTATGTTTCAGATAAGTTCAATAGTGGAGTGGCATGGACTAGAGGATGTGGAACCCCTTCAATATGCTAAGGACAAAGGATTGGCTCAAGCTCAAAGCTCAGGACTCTACATTTCCTATTTTAGTGATCCAAGATCACATTGAGTCCATAGGAAAGCCAATACTATGAAGAAGGGATGAGGTGTTGCTTAATGGCTTGCTTGCTCAAAGTGCTTAGTGATATGCTCCAAATCCCTCAACCACTTTCTCACTTCCAAATATGTCCCAAACCAAAAGTCAAACTCGGCCCCACCGATTTGATCTATCCGGCGCCACTGAGTTCAGTTGACATAGCCACTGACAGAAACCGTAATCAGTTCGGTCTCACCGATGGGATCTCGGTCTCACCGAGATGGGCTTGCAAACTCTCTGTTGTCTGTTGCAATAATTTCGGTCCCACCGAGATTTGCAACCGGCCCACCGAGTTTGGTTGGCCAACATTCTGTTTCACTTATTACCCAAATCGGTCCCACCGAGTTTGAGTAATTGGTCAAACCGAGTTTTGGATTTACCCTAACCCTAGCACATCGGTCCCACCGAGTTGATCCAGTCGGTCCCACCGAAACACCTAACGGTCACATTATGAACCAAATCGGTCTGACCGAGTTCTCTAATTCGGCCCCACCGAGTTTGGTGATTTGTGTGTAACAGTTAGATTTTGTGTGGAGGCTATATATACCCCTCCACCATCAGAACATGCCTACACTTCCAATACATATTTTCTGAGAGAGAACCACCTACACTTGTGTTGAGGTCAAGATATTCCATTCCAACCACATAATTCTTGATCTCTAGCCTTCCCCAAGTTGCTTTCCACTCAAATCTTCTGTCTACGAAATCCAATCCCATGAGAGAGAGTTGAGTGTTGGGGAGACTATCATTTGAAGCACAAGAGCAAGGAGTTCATCATCAACACACCATTTGTTACTTCTTGGAGAGTGGTGTCTCCTAGATTGGCTAGGTGTCACTTGGGAGGCTCCGTCAAGATTGTGGAGTTGAACCAAGGAGTTTGTAAGGGCAAGGAGATCGCCTACTTCATGAAGATCTACCCTAGTGAGGCAAGTCCTTCGTGGGTGACGGCCATGGTGGGATAGACAAGGTTGCTTCTTCGTGGACCCTTCATGGGTGGAGCCCTCCGTGGACTCGCGCAACTGTTACCCTTCGTGGGTTGAAGTCTCCATCAACGTGGATGTACGATAGCACCACCTATCGGAACCACGGATAAAAAATCTCTGTGTCTCCAAATTGCGTTTGCACACTCCAATCCCTTCTCTTTACATTCTTGCAACTTGCATGCTTTACTTTCCGCTGCTCATATACTCTTTGTATACTTGCATGCTTGCTTGATATGTATTGTGAATGTTTAAACTTGTGCTAGTACTCCACTTCAACTCAAGAGATTAAAAATTCAACTTTTCTTGATTAGAGTCTATTCACCCCCCCCCTCTAGACACCTCTTCTCGATCCTTTTCAATTGGTATCAGAGCATTGGTCTCCATTGCCTTGGTTTAAACACCTTTGGAGGAAGATGGATGTGTCTACTTTGGGGAGTCTTAGACGTAGAGTGCCTATTCTTGATGGAGAATATTTTCATGAGTGGAAAAATGAAATGCTTGAGATTTTCAATGAATATCATTTGAACAAGTACATTACTAGCCCTTGTGCACCTCATATTGATCCTTTGCATCCCACACCCGAAGAGGATCTTGACATGATTTGCAATCTTAGAACTATCAATCTTATCATAAGAGGATTGCCCAAAAGTTTGATTGCTAGTTTGCCTACTCTCGATTGTGCCTATACTATATGGAGATTTCTTGAGGAACGATTTCCAGATTATTCCTTGAAACATTTAGACGAAATTCTCCATAAGTCCATTGCCTTGAGTAAGATGAATTCTAGTGATCCTAGCTTTGGTGATTGTCTATTTGAGCTTCAAAATCTCATGCGTGCCATAAGAGATGTTGGGATCATTAGCAATATCATTTCCGAAGCTATTGGAATCCATAAAGATAACCATAGAAATGATCATTTATCTAATGAATTACCCTCTCTAGGAATTGATCAATCACAAGATGATGTTGAACATGGATACTATGATGAGGATGATGATGATAGTGACTATGATCTTGATAATGCAATGAGACACTTCGGTCTTATGGCAAATCTTCGCGACTACATGGCTGGAGGAAAGGAATGGGTCCTTGATAGTGGATGTACTGATCATATGACCGGAGATAAAGATATGTTCCGTGAGCTTGCTGAAAACGACGGCCCTCAAAAGTATGTCACTTTTGGTGATAAATCAAAGGGTAAGGTGGTTGGCCTCGGTAAGGTGGCCATCTCACATGATAGCTCCATAAAAAATGTGATGCTCGTTGAATCCCTTGGGTACAATTTACTTTCAGTATCTGGACTTGCTGATTTCGGTTTCAATGTCATGTTTACTGAGGTAGATTGCCAAGTGTTTCGAAGAGACAATCATAAAATGGTCTTTACCGGTATACGTAGAGGTGATCTTTACATTGTTGATTTCACTAAAAAGGCTCAACCTAGAACTTGCTTAATTGCTAAATCTTCTAAGGGTTCGTTGTGGCATAGAAGGCTAGGTCATGTGGGTATGCAAAATCTTGATAAGCTTATTAAAGGTGATCATATCCTTGGAGTAAAAGATGTCATATTTGACAAGGATAGACTTTGTAGTGCTTGTCAGGCAGGGAAACAAGTTGGAGGAAGTCATCGCGCGAAGAACATCATGACCACGAGAAGACCACTCGAGCTACTTCACATGGATCTCTTTGGTCCAAATGCCTACAAGAGTCTTGGTGGTAACTCGTTTGGACTAGTCATAGTTGATGATTTTTCAAGATTTACGTGGGTGTTCTTTCTTGATGACAAATCGCAGGTCCAAAAGATCTTCAAAAACTTCGCTAGGAAGGCCCAAAATCAATTTGACATGAAGATCAAGAAGGTTCGGAGCGCAACGGAATAGAGTTCAAGAACGCAAATGTGGATACCTTTCTTGACGAAGAGGGGATTTCACATGAGTTCTCGGCTACGTACACACCTCAACAAAATGGAGTCGTTGAGAGGAAGAACCGGACTCTTATTGAGATGGCAAGAACGATGCTTGATGAGTACAAGACTCCAAAACACTTTTGGGCGGAAGCGGTTGAGACAGCTTGTCATGCAACAAATCGCTTGTATCTTCACAAGCTACTCAGCAAGACGGCATACGAGCTCCTCACCGGTAACAAACCCCAAGTTGGATACTTTCGAGTATTTGGCTCAAAGTGCTACATTCTTGATAAGCATCATCGTTCTAAATTTGCTCCTAAATCTCATGAAGGTTTCCTACTTGGCTCAAACTCTCACACTTACCGTGTCTACAACAATTTCACCCGAAAGGTTGAAGAGACGGTAGATGTGAAGTTTGATGAATCTAACGGCTCGCAAGTAGAGCAATTGCCAATTGATGTAGGAGACAAAGACCCTTCGGAAGCAATCCAAGACTTGTCTATTGGCAAGATTCGTCCAACGGAGGTGAAGGAGAGTACCTCGTCCGTTCAAGTGGAAGCTTCTACCTCACGACAAGGTGAACCAAGAATTGATACGGAAGCATCCACAAGTGGGACACACCAAGACAAAGAAAATGAGGAAGCACACCAAGATGAACATCAACAACCTCCTTCTCCACCACGACAAGAGAATGACAATGTCAACAATGAAGAAGGCCAGGAAGAAGAACAAGATGAAGAAGATGTTCCACCCCGAGCCAAGCCAAAGCTCCCACGAGTTCGAGCAAGAATCGCCAAAGATCATCCCATCGAGCAAATCTACAATGATATCCAAACCGGGAGAATAACTCGCTCTAAAACTCGTTTGGCTAATTTTTGTGAACATTACTCATTCATCTCTAGCATTGAACCTATGAAGGTTGAAGAAGCATTGGAAGATCCGGCTTGGATAAACGCTATGCATGAAGAGCTACACAACTTTGAGAGAAATCAAGTATGGACATTGGTCGAGAAGCCCGACAACAACCACAACATCATTGGTACCAAATGGGTGTTTCGCAACAAGCAAGATGAAGATGGTCAAGTCGTCTGCAACAAAGCACGCCTAGTCGCACAAGGCTACACTCAAGTCAAAGGTATGGACTAAGGTGAGACATATGTTCCCGTTGCTAGACTTGAGTCCATTCGCATCTTACTTGCTTATGCTAATCACCATGATATCACCTTGTACCAAATGGACATTAAAAGTGCTTTTCTAAATGGTGAAATTGAGGAGAAAGTTTATGTTAAGCAACCTCCCGGCTTTGTCAATCCTAAGAAACCTAATCATGTCTACAAACTTTACAAAGCCCTTTATGGTCTTAAACAAGCCACTAGAGCGTGGTATAAATGCTTGACCAAGTTCCTTATTGAAAAAGGCTTTGAAATTGGTAAAATTGATTCTACTATTTTTATTAAAAGGGTTAATGGAGAACTATTTGTGTGCCAAATTTATGTTGATGACATTATATTTGGTTCAACTAACCCTCATTTTAGTGAAAAGTTTGGAAAACTAATGTCGGAGAAGTTTGAGATGTCTATGATGAGTGAACTCAAATTCTTTCTTGGTTTGCAAATCAAGCAAACTAAGGAAGGTACCTTTGTCTCTCAAAAAAAGTACACCAAGGACTTATTCAAGAAGTTCAATATGCAAGAATGCAAAGGTATGTCTACACCCATGCCTACTAGTGGACATCTTGATTTGACCAAAGATGGTGATCCGGTGGATCAAAAAGTTTACCGCTCTATGATTGGTTCATTGTTATATCTATGTGCCTCTCGTCCTGATATTATGCTAAGTGTGTGCATGTGTGCACGATATCAAGCGGCCCCTAAAGAGTGTCGTCTTAAGGCTGTGAAAAGGATAGTGATATACTTAATACACACACCAAATTTTGGCATTTGGTATCCTAAGAGGTCTTCTTTCGATCTTGTTGGTTACTCCGATTCGGACTATGCCGGAGACAAGGTTGATAGAAAGTCCACTTCGAGTACTTGTCAATTTCTTGGTAGATCTCTGGTGTCTTGGTCCTCCAAGAAACAAAACTCGGTATCCTTATCCACCGCCGAAGCGGAATACATTGCTGCTGGATCATGTTGTGCTCAATTACTTTGGATGACCCAAACTCTTAAAGATTATGGGATATATGTGAAACATGTTCCATTGCTTTGTGACAATGAAAGTGCTATTAAGATTGCTCACAATCCCGTGCAACATTCTCGAACTAAGCATATTGAAGTTCATCATCATTTCATTCGAGACCATGTTGCCAAAGGAGACATTAATCTTAAGCATGTTCGCACCGATAAGCAATTAGCGGATATATTTACCAAACTGCTTGATGAGAAAGTCTTTTGCCGTTTGAGAGGTGAATTGAACATCATTGATGCTTCAAACTTGGAGTAGGAACTCCATTTGGATACATGCAAGGCATGAGCCTTTGACTAATCCTTGATATTTCTTTCATGATGCTATCTATATGTCTTGGATACTTTTGCACCCTTGCATGTAGTCTAACCCTTGTAGGTACTTGGATGAATCTAAATCCATGAGATTGCAACTCACTCACATCTTGAGAAATCTCTACATCACCAAGTCTCTACACAATGGTGGTTGAAGTCAAGGAAGCACAAAACCCCTCAAATATATCCTTTGACTCATTCTATGTTAAATTTGACGATTGTCATTTTGGATACACAAGTGCTCTTCCTTGCAAAGCTAACCAATGTAGGAAGATGAACTCAAACTCCAAGTGGTGCTCCCAACTCTTGATGAGCTACATCAACCTTGAGCAACCCACACAAGTTCAACTACATGATCAAGATCAACACCGCCACCCAAGGTATGCTATTCCATCTTAGAGAAGCTTTACTCCAAGTCATGGGATAAATCTAATCAACAAGATGTGAATACATCAAGAAGCTTAAACGAAAAATGGTAACCCCATTTTGAGCATAAACGATGAGTATGACCAAATATCAAGTGATCTCACTTGACTCCTAAGTCAATATACTCTAACATAGGTGACTTTGTCACCGCCCAATTCTAGATGAAGTTCTCTTGTGTTTCCTCTTGCATTTTTCTCATGCATATGTGTTTCCCCTTTCAAAAAAAACTTCATCTAGATCTTTTCTTCTCTTTTTTGTTCTGCATTTTCTGCATCCAATTCATTGCAAACCTTTCTGCAAATTCCTTGCAAATCCTTGTGAGATCTTAAGTGCCTAGTGAGCTGAGGTGACAAGTGCTTTACTGTGATGAACTCGGTCACCCCGGTTTGTTTTCTTCGGCCCAACCAAATTCTCTCGGTGCCACCGAAGCACACAACTCGGTGCTACCGATTTCACTATAGGAAAGACAACTTGCCACTTATTTCTGCAGTCTTTTTGCTCCAGCTCCACTCAATGACTCTTGTTCTCTACCAGCATCACAGTCGCTTTGCTTTGTGACTAAAGGACCAAACCCTTTTGCAATAAAACAAAAATCCAGAAGAGCCCTTCTTGGAAATTGATGTCAAAGGGGGAGAGAGGGATCACATCAAAGCTCTATGCTTAATCATTTCTATAGGGGGAGAGGATACTCAGGGGGAGTGTGTGTAAGAAACCTCAGACCTCAGATGCTTGGTGTTCAAGAGGAGAGAAATTACATGTCTTTAAGAGGGGAAAGACATGTTCATATTTTATCATATTTGATTATGTTCCCTATCTTCTCCCAATATCCCATGCAAGATTCAGGGGGAGCAAGACATCTAAGGGAAGGAAATCTCTGATTTTATTGCACATATTTACCTTTGGGGACATGTCTATATCCAATGGAGTACACAGTGCTCACTCTCTACATGTCATCCCAGTCTTGGTACCTTTGTGGTTCTTTTTGTTTGCTCTGGCTAGTAGATGTATCTGTGTTATCTAACCTTGTTTACTCAAGTTCATCCCCTTCTAAGCCAATTCAAGACCATAAGGTAAGTATATGCATCACAGTCGTGTGCATGAGGATTTCTTCCTAATGTACATATTGTTTGCAAGAAGGACTCATGCGCATGGTGGCACATTTCCTATTTTCACATCATTTTCTCTGATGCATATAGCCAAGATACATGTAACACATGGCTTACTCTGTCATGCTTATGCATTCACATGCTCCTATGTTTCATATTTACATGATTGCATACATGAAGGGGGATCCTACGCATGTTACATGTCTTTCCAAAGCTTTGCTTATTGCTCTCTATATCTTTATCTAAAGCTTTGATGTATGTTGTCATCAATTACCAAAAGGGGGGAGATTGAAAGCACAAGTGCTCCCTAGGTGATTTTGGTAATTAATGTCAACATATCTCTTGTTGGACTAATGCTTCTACCCAGTATGTTTCAGATAAGTTCAACAATGGAGTGGCATGGACTAGAGGATGTGGAACCCCTTCAATATGCTGAGGACAAAGGATTGGCTCAAGCTCAAAGCTCAGGACTCTGCATTTTCTATTTTAGTGATCCAAGATCACATTGAGTCCATAGGAAAGCCAATACTATTAAGAAGGGATGAGGTTTTGCTTAATGGCTTGCTTGCTCAAAGTGCTTAGTGATATGCTCCAAATCCCTCAACCACTTTCTCACTTCCAAATATGTCCCAAACCAAAAGTCAAACTCGGCCCCACCGATTTGATCTATCCGGTGCCATCGAGTTCAGTTGACATAGCCACTGACAGAAACCCTAATCAGTTCGGTCTCACCGATGGGATCTCGGTCTCACCGAGATGGGCTTACAAACTCTCTGTTGTCTGTTGCAATAATTTTGGTCCCACCGAGATTTGCAACCGGCCCCACCGAGTTTGCTTGGCCAACATTCTATTTCACTTATTACCCAAATCGGTCCCACCGAGTTTGAGTAATCGGTTAATCTAAGTTTTGGATTTACCCTAACCCTAGCACATCGGTCCCACCGAGTTGATCCAGTCGGTCCCACCGAAACACCTAACGGTCACATTATGAACCAAATCGGTCTGACCGAGTTCTCTGATTCGGTCCCACCGAGTTTGGTGATTTGTGTGTAACAGTTAGATTTTGTGTGGAGGCTATATATACCCCTCCACCCCCTCTTCATTCGTGGAGAGAGCCATCAGAACATGCCTACACTTCCAGCATACATTTTCTGAGAGAGAACCACCTACACTTGTGTTGAGGTCAAGATATTCCATTCCAACCACATAAATCTTGATCTCTAGCGTTCCCCAAGTTGCTTTCCACTCAAATCTTCTTTCTACCAAATCCAATCCCATGAGAGAGAGTTGAGTGTTGGGGAGACTATCATCTGAAGCACAAGAGCAAGGAGTTCATCATCAACACACCATTTGTTACTTCTTGGAGAGTGGTGTCTCCTAGATTGGCTAGGTGTCACTTGGGAGCCTCCGTCAAGATTGTGGAGTTGAACCAAGGAGTTTGTAAGGGCAAGGAGATTGCCTACTTCGTGAAGATCTACCCTAGTGAGGCAAGTCCTTCGTGGGTGACGGCCATGGTGGGATAGACAAGGTTGCTTCTTCATGGACCCTTTGTGGGTGGAGCCCTCCGTGGACTCGCGCAACTGTTACCCTTCGTGGGTTTAAGTCTCCATCAACATGGATGTACGATAGCACCACCTATCGGAACCACGTATAAAAAATCTCCGTGTCTCCAAATTGCGTTTGCACACTCCAATCCCTTCTCTTTACATTCTTGCAACTTGCATGCTTTACTTTCCGCTGCTCATATACTCTATGTATACTTGCATGCATGCTTGATATGTATTGTGAATGTTTAAACTTGTGCTAGTACTCCACTTCAACTCAAGAGATTAAAAACTGCAACTTTTCTTGATTGTGTTTGGAAGAGACACTCATAAAATGGTCTTTACCGGTATACGTAGAGGTGATCTTTACATTGTTGATTTAACTAAAAAGGCTCAACCTAGAACTTGCTTAATTGCTAAATCTTCTAAGGGTTGGTTGTGGCAAAGAAGGCTAGGTCATGTGGGTATGCGAAATCTTGATAAGCTTATTAAAGGTGATCATATCCTTGGAGTAAAAGATGTCATATTTGACAAGGATAGACTTTGTAGTGCTTGTCAAGCAAGGAAACAAGTTGGAGGAAGTCATCGCGCGAAGAACATCATGACCACGAGAAGACCACTCGAGCTACTTCACATGGATCTCTTTGGTCCAAATGCCTACAAGAGTCTCGGTGGTAACTCGTTTGAACTAGTCATAGTTGATGATTTTTCAAGATTTACGTGGGTGTTCTTTCTTGATGACAAATCGCAGGTCCAAAAGATCTTTAAAAACTTCGCTAGGAAGGCCCAAAATCAATTTGACGTGAAGATCAAGAAGGTTCGGAGCGACAACGGAATGGAGTTCAAGAACGCAAATGTGGATACCTTTCTTGATGAAGAGGGGATTTCACATGAGTTCTCAGCTACGTACATACCTCAACAAAATGAAGTCGTTGAGAGGAAGAACCGGACTCTTATTGAGATGGCAAGAACGATGCTTGATGAGTACAAGACTCCAAAACACTTTTGGGCGGAAGCGGTTGAGACAGCTTGTCATGCAACAAATCGCCTGTATCTTCACAAGCTACTCGGCAAGACGGCATACGAGCTCCTCACTGGTAACAAACCCCAAGTTGGATTGTCAGGACCCCGATTCCAAGTCACATCGATCTAGCCGCTAACACCTCATATCACTTTGCGGCCTCACGCACGGTATTTCCACGGGTGTCGCCTTACCATGGCCCGGGACCGTTTGCGTCTTTTAGCTCACGTATATGATAGTGTCGCTAGCATCCATATGACAGAGAACCCAGGCCGACATGACTAGTCGTGAACCCAAAGTGGCACTAACTTATGGGGACAGGCATACATGAATCAACATCGAGCATGTCGGTCAGCAGCGAGCGAATCTGGGCTGTAGCACTGGGCTAACAGGACTCCGGTGAACCGGGCTGTAGCAGGCTAGGCAGGACTCCGGATGTCACCGCGTGACATTTCCCCGAAGGGACAGACACAGGAACGAAGTGAATCACATGCCGGCCAGTCAAGTGTTCGGGAGCAGTAGTGCTGGGCTAGCAGGACTCCGGTGAACCGGGCTGTAGCGGACTACTATGGCTCATCGAAGCACAAGACTACATTTCCCCATAAGAGAGGCTACCAAGGATAAACAACTAGGTTGTCGGATCCCACACATACCAAGCATTTCAATCATACACACAATATGCTCGATATGTGCAAATACAACATGGCATCACAACAAGACTCTACGACTCAGAGTATTTATTCATTAGGCTCCGAAGAGCGAGATATTACAAACATGGGTCTCATGACCCAACATTCAGAGCATACAAGCCAAAGCACATGCGGAAGCTTAACATGTCTGAGTACAGACATCTATAAATGAAAAAGGCTGAGAAGCCTGACTATCTACCAGATCCTGCCGAGGGCACAAGATCGTAGCTGAGGTATCAAGCTAAACGTCGAAGTCCACACGGAACTACTAGCAAGACTGACGTCTCTCTACAAAACATAAAATAAGCAAACGTGAGTACAAATGTACCCAGCAAGACTTACATCAGAACTATCTACATATGCATCGGTATCAACAAAGGGGGTGGTGGAGTTTAACTGCAGAGCCAGCTTTGACTCGGTGACTATCCTGAACTACGACTGCAAGCAACTCTTTTGAGGTGGCGCACACGAGTCCACATATTCACCATATCAATACACCACTATGGATCCGCTCCCGTCTCCCTACGAGAACGCCATCCATAGCACTCACGCTTATCTTGCGCATTTTAGAGTATCCACTTTCACTTGTCTATGAACTGTACAGGCAACCCAGAAGTCCTTTACCGCGGACACGGCTATTCGAATAGATCATATTAACCCTGCAGGGGTGTACTTCGTCACACACGCTCTCTCCACTTACCACCATGTACACGTCGTGTACCTCGGCAACCTTCAAGCGGAAGCCTGGCGAGGGAGTCGGCCACGACCTGACTAACCACACAAGTCTCTCGTCCAGGTTTATCGCCTATTCGGGTTCCATCCGCAAGGAGATCCGGCCGGGGTGTCGCTCACGGCCCCAAACGATATGTGCAGGGTTCCCAAGCCCACCTCGACGGATGGATCTACGCTTGGTACACCGTGCCACGGTGCCTAGTCTGTCCCAAGCCCACCTGTACCGGGTGCCACTTGGTAGACTACTAACACTACCTACAAACACCAGAAACTAGTTGCAACTCCTGGACAGAGATCAGGTTGATTAATAAGTCGAGAGAGCTTGGAGCGCCCGGAGCCCAATGTGTGGTAGTAACTGTTCATGGATCACAAACACAGAACTCAGTTCCTGAGGACGGTTTCAATGAGACAACCCACCATGTACTCCTACATGGCCTCTCACCGCTACCTTTACCAAATCGTGTTCACACACTTAGCTCTCACACAGTAGGACATGTTCACAACTTTCCAATTCATTCCCGATGAATCAGACCTGACACAACTCTAAGCAATAGCAGGCATGACAAACAAGCATGAATGAGTAGGCACATCAGGGCTCAAACAACTCCTACTCATGCTAGTGGGTTTCATCTATTTACTGTGGCAATGACAGGTCATGCAGAGGATAAAGGGGTTCAGCTACCGCAGCAAGTAATAGATGAATCGTTGTTGTCCTAATGCAGTAAAAGAGAGCAGGAGCGAGAGAGTGGGATTGTATCGGAATGAGCAAGGGGGTTTTGCTTGCCTGGCACTTCTGAAGATAGCATTGAGTCTTCATTAGTGTCAACGATCACAACGCCGGAACATCGTCTACCGAGAGGGGACAAATACCGGCAACAGAGAAGAAATACAATCAATGCAATGCACAATATGATGCATGATCATGACATGGCAATATGAATGTGTTTTGGGCTAATGCAAGCTAGAACAGATTGAGATGAGTCCATTTGAACCAAAGATTCAAATGCAAACCCATTTTATAGAGTCATATAAGTGCATTATCTTGTTTCATCTAAACAGCACGGTTAGGTTGCTCTAACATGCATGAAACCAGTACAGATGGATAGATTGGATTTTTCTGATCATTTTTCATATATAAATCTTTTCATTCTGAGCTATAGATTATTTTCTATGATTTTTAGAAGTTTAGGGTATTTTCTGGAATTTCATGTATAAAAATAATTCCAGTAATTAAATTAATGCATCAGCATTAAGTCATGCTGGCGTCAGCTGGTCAACAGGACCGTCCAGGTCAAACCTGATAGGTGTGGCCCACCTGTCATTGACTCAGTGCTAACCAGGGTTTCGTTAAATCCTAATTAAAGTAATTAGAAGGGCTGGGGCCCACGGTCAGCGAGTCAGTGGGTTAGCTAAAATTTAATTAGCATCTAAACTAAATTAGCAGGGCCTCGGGCCCACATGTTAATGACCCAGGGGGTCAAACCCTGGTCAACTCGGTCAAACCTGCCGGCGACTCGACGCCGGCGAGGCCAGACGCGGCGGCGAACCACGGGTTTGCCCTATGGGGCGCCGTTTGGCGCGCAGAGCATAGCTACGGGATGCGGACGCTCGTCCGCATCCAACCGTGGGGGTGGCGCGGCCGGGGAGTGGCCGGAGTGGCGCCGGCGACGAGCTTTGCGGCGGCCGGAGTCGGCAGAGAGCGGGGACGCGGTTGCGGTGGCCGTGGCGATGTGCGTTTAGCACCTACGGCGTCTACGTGGTGCGGTGAGTACGATGGACGCATGCCCGGGGCCAAATGGTCACCGGAGCAGCACTGGCGACGAGCGCGGGCGACGGCGGGGTTCGGTCTCCGGCGGAGCGACGGCTATGGCGTGCAAATGGAGCGCAGAGGAGGGGGGTTCGGGTCAGTGGCTCACGGCGAGTCGGACGAGCAGGTCGGCGAGCTCGGAGACGGTCCGGAGCGGGCGGTGCGGCGGAGGCGATCTCCGGTGGCCGGAGGTTGGAGAAGAGCTCGGGTCGTCGCTTGGGGCGTTCGGCGACGCGTGCGTCGACGGAGATGGCGATGGCGATGAGGCGGAGCTTGGGGGCGCGTCGGAGAGGCAAGGGGAGCACGGTGGGCGCGACTACATCGGCGGGACGGCGACGGCTGCTTCGGCCATGGCGAGGAGAGGGCGAGAGAGAGAACCAGGGGGAATGAGGTATCGGGGCGGTCGGGCGGGCGACGTGGGCGTCGTCCAGATCCTCCAGAGGCGCGGGCGGCAAGCAGGAGACGCCGTGGCGCGCGCGGCGGCATCGCGGTGTCCCTCCTCTGCCTACTGGCGGAGGTGGGGGATGACTGGCACGGCGCTGGGCAGGGCCGGCCAGGTGGGCTGGCCAACTGGGCTGCGACAGGTGAGGCCAGGTAGGTATCCTTTCTCTCCTTTTTTTATTTGTTTCTGTTTTCTAATATTCTGTAGTCTTTAGGGCTTTATTAAAAATATTTAGACACTTCCTAAACTCATGAAACTACTCATGATCACTGTTGGGAATATATCCTACAGTAAACATTTTAGTTTATGACTATTTGAGCATTTAAAATATTTAATAGCATTTAAATGCCCAAATGCAAATAGAGTATGATTTAATCCAGAGCCCAAATATGTCATGGAAAAATGTGCAGCACCTCTGTTTATTGTTTCCAGCATTTTCCAGAAATGATGAACATTTTTAAAAGCCATTTGGATTTACTGGAAAATATTTGTGTTGAACCTAGTGAATTCCTTTAATGCTAGGGTTTAGGCAATCCCCATTTCAATTTTCTGCAAAGTTCAAACATGATGCACACATGAAGCTAGCCTAGTGCAATGCGAGAAGCTAGGGATGTGACATGGATACTTTCGAGTATTTGTCTCAAAGTGCTACATTCTTGATAAGCATCGTCGTTCTAAATTTGCTCCTAAATCTCATGAAGGTTTCCTACTTGGCTCAAACTCTCACACTTACCGTGTCTACAACAATTTCACCCGAAAGGTTGAAGAGACGGTAGATGTGAAGTTTGATGAATCTAACGGCTCGCAAGTAGAGCAATTTCCAATGGATGTAGGAGACAAAGACCCTTCGGAAGCAATCCAAGACTTGTCTATTGGCAAGATTCGTCCAACGGAGGTGAAGGAGAGTACCTCGTCCGTCCAAGTGGAAGCTTCTACCTCACGACAAGGTGAACCAAGAATTGATACGGAAGCATCCACAAGTGGGACACACCAAAACAAAGAAAACGAGGAAGCACACCAAGATGAACATCAACAACCTCCTTCTCCACCACGACAAGAGAATGACAACGTCAACAATGAAGAAGGCCAGGAAGAAGAACAAGATGAAGAAGATGTTCCACCCCGAGCCAAGCCAAAGCTCCCACGAGTTCGAGCAAGAATCGCCAAAGATCATCCCGTCGAGCAAATCTACAATGATATCCAAACCGGGAGAATAACTCGCTCTAAAACTCGTTTGGCTAATTTTTGTGAACATTACTCCTTCATCTCTAGCATTGAACCTATGAAGGTTGAAGAAGCATTGGAAGATCCGGATTGGATAAATGCTATGCATGAAGAGCTACACAACTTTGAGAGAAATCAAGTATGGACATTGGTCGAGAAGCCCGACAACAACCACATGGACCCGCCCTCTAGACACAAGCCGATCCGCTTCCCACATGAGGCAGAACAACGGCATAAGCAACACGTGGTTAACTTGAAGAAGATGAGGGAGAAGCGGATTCAGCAACGAGTGAAATGATGGTTGCTTCGTCCCTCCAACTTCTTTTTTTAGCATTATTACTTCATCCCTCCAACTTAACTGCGGGAAGGGTGCAGCTTTGTGATTTGACGCCTCATTGCTCATTACTACGCCAGTGCCATGACTGGGTGCTTCACCCCGGCTGCTCTGCACTGTATTCCGGCATGGCACGTGGACCCGGTAGCTTGATGCCCCACATGTCGGCGAAAGGGACTGGAAGATTTATGAAAGCGAGCGCTCCACTCTGACGACGGATGAGTACACGACACGACGGCCCAGTGAACTGTCACTTGTACTGTATATAGAATTATAGTTTTGCTGTTTCGCACGATCCATCGATACAAACCCGATTAAACAGAAAAGGGCGGGATTTTTCCCGCGCGGTATATGATACTGGCCATACATTTCAAAGGCAATTTTAATGTATGCAAACTGAATAATTAAGTAACAATATCATATCTAGTAAAACTAAAAACACATATGATTTATTGTGTTAGAGTGTAGTAGTAGTGCTGTATTGCATAGTTGTTAGATGTAACATGCGAGAACGTGTAGAGATGTAGTTTTGGAGGGCCTAGAGAGAGAAAAGCGTAATACGTTCACCGAACTTTAGAATAAGCTGATTACGGTCACTATATACATTTTGCGGTGATTATACGGTCACTTGCTCACGGTTCAGCATCGGATTGCACTCTGTTGACCGGCCAAATAGTCTGTGTGGCACCATGTTGACTAGTTAAATTGACCACGTTCCTTGTGGGTCCCACCTGTCAGTTTGCATAGGGAAAAGGTCAGATAAACACAAATTTACGCAGGCGCGACAAGACTCCACCCCGTGCGCGGGGATCACATGGTTGTGTATGTGTCTGTCAGGGCCTGATGTGTGCGCATGCACGTGTAGGTTGAGCACTTGAGCGTGAGAGTGTGTGTTGGTCGTGTGGTGTACTGGTGTGTGCATGCATGCGTGCGTGTGTGCGTGTGAGTGTTGCGTGCGTGCGTGGCTGCGTGTGTACGTGTGAGTGTTGCGTGCATGCGTGGGTGCATGTGTTCGTGTGAGTGTTGCGTGCATGCAGTTCGTGTGCATGCGTGCGTTTGTGTATAATCACCACACCAGCTCCTGTGTGTTAAAACAGATGGCTCAGCATACCAATACAAGGCCACCTTGTCCGCTGTGCCCGCGGTCATGACTTCGAACCACCGTCCAATATTTTTTTGTCGTTTGTTTTCATTCTTACTAGCAAGATGCCCGTGCGTTGTACGTAACATCAAGATGCATTTGTATGACTAATTTATCTTGTGAGAGAAAAGGATGAACGAGGGAAGGCCTTATTTGCAAGTGTGGAGAGGTGTGTGAGTACATCTTAGGCAAAATTGTCATAGTTTCTTTCCTATCCGTCAGATATAAATCGGACGGCCTATATTGCAGGATGGCAGGCACACCATCATCACCAACTCTATTTTTTATAAGAGTGTATTTTATCCCTACTCTTATAAAAAGCATAGTCGGTGATGATCGTGTGCCTGCCATCCTACAATATAGGCCGTCAGATCTATATCTGGCGGATAGGAAGGAAACTATGGCAATTTTGCAAAAAGATACCCACACCCCTCTCCACACTTGCAAATAAGGCCTTCCCTTGTTCATCCTTTTCTCCCACAAGATAAACTACTCATACAAATGCATCTTCATGTTTCGTGCAACGCATGGGCATCTTGCTAGTATTTTATAAGAGTGTAGATGTAGAGTAGATACAAGCCGACAGGTGGGCCCGATGGTAGTGAGATAATGTGATGCAACACTAGAGGTGCCATGTGGAGCATTTAACTGGTTAACTAGTCGTGTCTTGAGCAAATACAGAGTTGTACGGTGAGCCCGTGACTGTATAATAACCATAAAACATAAATGGTGACCGTAATGAGTGGATTCTGAAGTCCAATGTACGTATCGTGCTTTCGCTTCAAATACAATGATCGTCACTGTATATATCGCGAGAGAAAGATGAAACATGCGTGAATGTGCTGGGGGCTTACTTTTAGAGTACCTGGAGATAGTTTGTGTGCGTACCTGAAAGGGGCGTAGAGGGGGGGTATGCGATGGAGAGAGAGATGCTCTTCATTTCTCTTTATTATGACTAACTTTATATATAGTATAAAAATATACGAATTCACAGTGTGGAATAAATATCATTGTGGCCACCATGCAATGCAAGCGTTCATACTCCTCCATATAACTTTGTAATGTTGTATATATGTAGAAATTCTAAAATATTTTTTGGCCACACTTTATTCAAAAGGAATGTTGTATGCGAAATAAACGTGAAGAGAGGGCTTTTTAGATCAATGGGGTACGTGATGTAACATGTGTGAATGTGTAGTTGATGCATTTGGCAGGGCCTAGAGAGGTATGTGTGTGTATTACGTATTCGAGAGAGGCATGGATAGAGGGGCCGACAGGGGGGCGTGGGAGAGATAGCACGAGAAATGAGAGTGGTCTAGAGAGAGAGACGAATATGACGTCACGGCGAGAGATTCCCTTGAGTGTGTATATGCAAGGGGGGAGTGGATAGAGGCACCAGGAGAATATATTTTTTGTGTGTAGTGTCTGTGTTGGTATGTGTGGGTGTGAGAAGATAACGAGACATGGGGGCAGAGGGTGTGTCACCTCGTGAGGTCCGGTGGGTCGAGGTGAGGCCCTTCGTTCGGTTTCGTCCCGCGCCACATTGGTCGGCCCGTGACGCATTTAGGGAGACCCATGGATGACTAGTCGTACAAGACAAAGATAGCATAATTGTGAAGGACTCTATGTCCACTGACAAAGCCGGCTAGGATTTGTAACCCTAGGTTCTCGGACTAAGGTAACCCCTTTATCTCTGATATTACTATTCATCCAACCTAACTTTAAGGGGCATCCTACAGAATGCTCTGCTAGAATCATACTCGTCGATTAGGAAGAGAGGTGTGAGACAATGCGTGAGAGACATGCCTAAAGATAATGTGCGTACAGGAGACACGTAGGCAGGTCTATGTATATAGAAAGGGTCGATGGGGATTGTGCGTGTGTATGCTTGCGAGAGGAAGAGTGCTTGTGATAAAGGTTAGTGAAAACAGTCGTAAATGGTTACGAGAGGGAGGGAGGGTTATATCGATAGCATGTGTGCGAGAAAGACACCTCGGGAGAGAGTGTGTGAGCATGTGTGAGAGACCACCGATGGAGACTGAAACTACACGTACAAGACTGCTGTACACATTGATTAAAGATATAAATTGTATCCAAATATTAGGATGGGATCATGATATTTGCAATTCGCGTAAGGAACGGTCATTGATCCATCAGACATCTAGATTCTATCGAATTTGAGCATGTCTATGTTATTATTCGACACAATTGATCCACATATTTTGTAACATCCCAAATTTTCAATTTGGTATGTTATACATAGATCATCATTGCATAACATGTTTTATTGCATTTTGACAAATCCTCGATAAATCCTAAGCAACTCAAGGACCCTCGGAGAGAGTTGGGGATTTTCTCGAATTTTCATATTTGATTTTCATCAAATAATAAGACGAGGATTTTGGTTTTAATTATTTTCCCTCCGGAAAAATATTTCATTTTAAAATAAACGAGAGGAGAAAATAAGACTTCTCCAAAACAATTGAAATACTGGAGGAAAATGTTAAAATCATTATTTGGAATTTATTTGCAATTTTTATTGCATTAAAAATATTGCATGTTTTCAAAATATTTATTTTGTGTTAAAAAAATGTTCACCCTATTCTAGATTTTCTAACTAGACGGGGAAAATTTATTTCATATTTTTCTGATTTTCATTTATTTTCCTATGAATTATTTTCCACAGAACTTTAAAAAAAAAAATTGCGCGACGCCCGCTGGGTCGAAGCCCAGCCGAGCGCCGGCCCGCCCGCGCCTCTCTCCTCCTCCCGCACGGCGCCCGCCGCCGGAGTCCGCCATGGCCACGGAGCTCGCCTCCCGCTCGGCCACCCCCTTCCCCAAGCCACCCCGGACCCCCCCTCCTTAAATACCCCCCCTCTCTCTTTCCTCTCAAGTCGTCGCCGCCGCCGCACTCATCGCCGCCGCCGCCGGGAGCCGCCGGAGCCGCCGCCCCTCGCGCCCCCCCGAGACCCGCACCCCGCCAAGCCCCGCGCCCGCCGGAGCCTCGCCGGAGCCCGTCCCCGAGGTACTGCCGCTGCCGTTCGTCGTTGCCTGTTTTCTTTAAAAAAAAACCTTCGTTTAAAAAAAACCCTAGATCGGTTTTTTTTGGTTTTATTATTTTGCGAGCGTTCACCGAACCGTTCGTTTTAACGAACGCGTTCGTCGGTTTTTCTCTATTAACGAACGTCCGTTATTTAACCGTTCGTCCGTTTTTCTTTTTCGTCGGATTTTCTCATTATTTTCTCAGATTCGATTTCTGATCGAATTTTCGATTCTGTTTAACTTCTCGCTCGTTTATCGGAATCAGGCGATTCAAGCGCCTAGAGTTTCGTCTCGAAATTCTATTTTCGTTTAACCTACTCAAACAAGTTTTTGCTACAGTAAAATTTGACCTAGATCCAGATTAGCAAACGAAGTTTCTTTCTTTCGTCGTTTGACTTTCGTTGCTTCTTTCGAGTTGATTCTTTTTGCAAACCAGAGTTCTTAAGTTGAACTTTCCGGTTGGATCTTTCATTCGAGTTTTACCTATGCATTAGATGAGTACTGATTGTATGCTTGTTTGTTGGCGATAGAGTACCCGGAGTGTGCCGCTTGTTACTTCGAATCGCTAGGATTTGCGGATCATCAACAAGGCAAGTAACACTTTGATCATATACCTTCCATACCCAGTTTTTATTGCATTAGATCTGTTTTCCTCAAACACTTGCATGATTAGGATCTAATTAAATTGTGGGTTTTGGGAAGTAGTTGAGGTAGTACCTATTGCCCTGTTTATTATCAAACCTTTGGGAGTTACTTCTACGTTGCTATTATTGTTGCCATGCTATGCTCGTAGACGTGGATTGGGTTTGAGTGAAATTCATGACAGATGTGAGATTGTTAATAATGGTTTACTTAAGGTGGCAACTTAAACTCACATCTGGGTGGATTGAGGTACCTGGGTATTCCAGGATTGCCTGATTTTCTTTTGGACCGCCACCCAGGTTCAAAGGGATCATAAGATTATTCATGCTAGAAACTTCCGTGTGCAGCCGCAAGCTATTATGGGCTCTAGCATAGTTGACTAAGTTGTGTGAACTCTTACAGTGGTAGACTAGCAGATGTAGGGGAAAGTAGGTGTAACTGTCTACCCATACGTAAGGTGCAAGCACTTCTGAAAGACTGTGTCTTGGTCATCCGTTACTCAAACACCATGTAGTGCGAGTAATCCAACGGAGGAGATCAAGTCTTGTGGGGAAAAGTGCACAAACCTCTGCAGAGTGTACAAACTAATCATGGTTAGCCGTGTCCCCGGTTATGGACAACTTGAGTATCTAGTACTTGGATTATCATGTGAATCTCATCACTATGTTACTACTAATTAACTTTGTTGGGTTATTGATGACATTTAATTGGGATTGAGATGCTGTCAACCATCTCAATGTTTCACAACCACCATGATAGTTAAATAAAATTTATTCCTTTGAAGTAGGATAAAATTGGCTTTTCGCAAAATTGTAACCATAGAGCTTTCCACCAGCCCTATATGCATGTAGTATAGCATTGTTGTTGTTCATTATTCTCTATGTGTTACATTGCCAGCATATTCTATGTGCTGACCCATTTTCGGGCTGCAACGTTTCATGTTGCAGACTTTTCAGACGATGAGTAAGGTGCCTTAGGTCGTGGTCTTATACTCAGTGATGCCGCTGGAGTTGATGGACTCACTTATCTTCCAAGTCTTCCGCTGTTATCGTTTTAGATGGCCTTAAGCCATGATTATCATACTTAATCTCTTCGGAGGTATTCGATGTAATAAGTGTGTGATTGCTACTCTGTTATAAATCCTCCATTTGTACTATGCGTGTCAGCATTACTGATCCAGGGATGACACTGGTGCACAGCAGCACAGGCCATTTGAGGTCTGGTCGCTACATATTTAGTATTTTGAACTCCATACAATGCATCGCTTTAGCAATCGAATATAAACATGAGTATAGTTCATGTTGTGTGTGTAAAGCACATTATACATACGAAAGTTACACAATGAACATTATAAATAGCTACCTATGAACTAGCATACATTTGAATTCAACTTAAGGTGGTTTTAAAAAATCGAATTCAACATGAAGTCCATTCAATTATTTGAATTTGATATCATGGCGTTTGTAAATCATACCTAAATTATGGGGGCACCAATCTTTGCTCTGATTTTGTACATAATAGCATATTTAGTCGTGTACAAAATAGATTCTAATTTAGCTCCTCCGTTCCATAATTGTAGTTATAGGATTTTCAAGTGTCAAAATTTCAAAAAGAAGCGGATAATTTAATGAGGTTTTCAAACATACAAGGTCAAATTTAACGTTGTCTATTTAGGTCAACCCTCAAAGTTCAAGAGTACTCTAAACGTGAATGCTTGTGTTTCAAAATTTCAAACGAAGCGCCAAAAGAGCCTCTACTCGCCCGAAACCGCGTGAGACCAACGTTTGGTAGTACAAGGAAATTACATTTCTAATAACTCCGACCCGTGAAACCTACCAGCCCGACGTCCAAAGGTCTAAACCGGGGTAGGTTTGTAGCTTCATCTAGACGCCACACAACCACCTCCGAAAAACATTCATACACAATGGCCGCCTAAGCACACATGCGTGCGGCCGAAATCGCTCCCGCCCACTATTTGGGACACCTGGGATTACCATCCTACCCCCGACCCGCAGTAGGTCCGAAATTTAAGAGGGGGGGCAAAGTTTGTACTTTCCACAAATTTCAAACAAGCGTGTCCCATCTTCTGTTCAAAAAAGCCAAAAACAAGCGCGTCCCAGACCGAAACATGGTTCTCCCCCCTCCCCCCGCCCACCCGTCTGATTCCCCATTCGTACTCCATGGGCGCGAAAACTACCTCTCCACCAGCCGCGAAACCCCGGCGTCCTCCATCTGCCACCCCATTCCACACATCAACCGCCGCCCTCCTCCATCACGCCGGAGCCGATACCCCGACGTCGTCGTCCACCGCAACCTGAACTGCAACGCCCTCCATGGCTAGTAGTTGAAGCCGAGGCCGAGCCGTCCGTACCCGAGCCAGTTCAACCACGCCGTCATGCGCCTCACCGATGTCGCTCCAACTTTGCCACCCTCCACCGCACTGACGGTGTTCCTGCTACGCCGTCCTTCGTTACCTCGGATCTGCTTCCCCTCTACTGACATACGGCCACTGCAACACAGTCAAAAATTTGGCCATGGGTTCGTCCAAGCCTGCACCCTCCTCCAGAACATCGGTTTCCCCAGCAAAAAGAAGAAGATCAGCGCGACATGTGGAGGCGACCACACCGGCAACCGAAAATGGTACTCCTCTTCCCTTATTCGTGTAAATCTTACATGTCTGCTTGCACGGTATTCATCCCACAGAAGACACTAGTTGACCGCTTCTTCTTGATAATAGATGTTCCTAGTAACTCGCGATGCACAAGGTTTCTCCTCATATACTATTTCACCTTAGCTAGAGGTCCGTCGCCCCCCTGAATTTCAATTCCTGGTCAGTTGATTCCCAATTAACGGAAACATTCCCCGGTGTAACAGGCGCTAGTCCGCCTATTACGTCAGGGAAGTAGCACCTCGGTGTTTATCTTAGGGGCGTGGGGGGCCTAGAGCTACTGGCGCCCGATCTGGAGGTCGGCCGGGATTAAAGGGATGGCCTGGGGGCGCTGCCAAGCATGGCGGTGGTGTGAGGTCGAGGGGAGGGCGGGGCGGCGGAGGCAGGGGTCTGGGCCGATGGTCGCTGGCGGTTCGAGAAAGATCATCAACATTGACTGGCGGGAGGTAGACGAAGGCCATCTGCCCGTTCCTTATAGATCGGACGGTTCATTAAAAAAATCGACTGACCTATTGATTTTCAGTCGACTGTTATCTTGATATGACCACATGTGGTGGTGTGCTGGAGGAGTACCTGCATTTCCTGTGCTCATATATTACAAAATCATACGGAGTAGAATCTAATTTTGTTTGCCATGCAATGTTGTAGAGCTATCATATGTCTCCTGTCATTTATTTTTCAGCCACTTGCTATCTGCTACTTTTACAGTGCACTAGTTCTGCACACACTTCACCCATACTCTCACTATTGTGTTTTTATGCAAGGGTATTTTAGACCCTGCCTTGACAGAAGCAGAAAAGAATAGAGAGAAGTCGCTCCAGCGTGGTACGCGGCTAGGCCAGAAACGTTTGAAGGCTTTAAAGGGTGTAGTGTCAGCAGATGGAGACGAGGAACGTAGCTCTGGAGTTGATGATCTCGCTCGCCGTGAACCACCATCCCAGGTGCTTGCTTTAACTTCACAGTGTCATATGTGGTTGCATGTTGCATATGGTGTCTAGCTTGTATTCGAAAGGCCGACGTCGGTCTTTATCAAGATAAGGAAAGATATTTTTTACATGAACCACCATCCCGGGAGCACCAGAAGACAAATAGCTAGTCAGGGCACTGGCCGAGCCAGTGACAAGCCCAACACAGACATGCATCACCTGGAAGCCAACTAAAAAGCCATGATGGTGGCGAAGTAGCCCGCCTCCCACCAGGCTCTTAGGTCCTAGATGATCATGCTCACCACTCCAGCCGGATGTCTAGCTTGTATTGCTTCCAATTTGGTTAAATTGCATCTGCTTAGCTTACACACTATACCTTTGAATATGACACGCCTTCCTGTTTTTGGTACATACTAGTACATCTGTCTATTAACCATGTTCTTACATCAAACTAATGTTCTTGTGTATCCCTCATCAATCACTTATGATGAGGCAGTTAGGCCAGTGGACTACTGTGATAAAAGATCCTCATTTAAAGAATGCAGCGTCAACCTCCCCACATGATTCTCAAGAAACAGCAAGGCTAGATGAAGATAGTGAACGTAGCTCTATAGTTGATTACCGCATTTCCCCGCTCTAACTTGGCAGCGTGATATGTGGTTGCATGTTGCATATGGTGTCTAGATTGTAATTCTTCTAATCTGGTTAAATTGCATGTGCTATTCTGCTTAGTTTATACATTATACCTGTTAATGTGACATGCCTTCCTGTTTTTAGTACATAGTACATCTGTCTATTAAGCATGTCCTCACATAAAACTATTGTTTTTTTGTATCCCGCACAAATCAATATGACGAGACACCTTCAGTATATGCAGTGTGATATTAGTTGCATCTTTGATATGATTTATAGCATGCGCTGCTTCTAATTTGTTGAAATGCCATTTATGATGGGACACTTTTAACTTGGCAGAGTCATATTGGTTGCATCTTTCACGTGGTGTCTAGCTTGCATTGCTTCTTATTTGGTGAAATGGTTTCTGCTTAGTTTACACAAACAGTTGTGAATATGCCATGCCGTCCTGTTTTTCGTATTATTCCATCCTGGAATCATGTGTTTGCCTTACATCAAAGTAGTGATCGTCAGTATCATGCACGAATGCATTTTGAAGAGTGAATTTTATTGCTTTTTCTTGTCGGTTTTACTTGACAATTCAAAATCAATAAAGCGGAAGGAAGTTAGCAAGGCAGCGGATGAAGGTGCTCCTTCCAAATGGAGGGCCTCTACAGATTCTACTCCTCCATCCCCCCAAGATGATTTCCAAGACAACACATGCATAGACACTCAACGTAGCTGTGTTGGTGATGAGCACGTCTCCCCTAGTGCACCATCACAGGTGCTCCCTCTAACTTGGCACTGTTATATGTGGTTGCATGTTATGTATGATGTCTAGCTTGTATTGCTTCTAATTTTGTTGAATTGCATCTGCTTACTTTACACATTATACTTGTGACTAAGACACGTGTTCCTGTTTCTAGAACATACAATATCTGTCTATCACACCATGTTCTTACATCAAAGTACATTTGTTCTGAAGAACTAAATTGTTATTCGTTTTTCTTGTCGGCTTGACTTAACATGGCACAGAGAAAGAGGAAGCAAGACAGAACGACAGGGAAAGGGAAGCGGAACAATCCTGCAGATTCTGCTGGTACTGATGGTGCAATAGAAGGACAAAGTCCAGCGGAAAATTGTACCGACAGGGTATCCCATGCTACACGAGCTACAGAACAAGCCAAACAGAAACAAATAGCTGCCACCAAACAAGCAGAGACAACCCTAGTTGTTGCAACACCTTCCACAGTACCACCAGTTGCACGATTTACTCGTTCGTCAACTCAGCTAGCAGCACGTTCCCAAGCTCCCTTGCCACCTGACACTACTTCCGAAGCACTCTTGACACAAGATGAGTTGGCAAGATCAGATGAACTTTGTGAGATTCAACAGCAAGAATGTAGTTGTTGGAGTCAAGTTACAGTTGCATGCTTCTTTATATGTAGTCTCACAGTTTGATGTACACTAACACTTCCAATGTTTGTTGTTGGACTAGCACATAGGCGCAAGAGGAAACAAACATCAGGGATGATGCTCGATAGGTTAACTAAATCTAGAGGAGGAAGAATGGAGACTCGTTTTGAGGCATGTTTAAAAAGGCCACGTGATGCTACAGAGTCAGCCAAGTTAGTATCAGAGGCAGCGGTTGCTGTTAGGTGTCATGTATGTATCCTCCCAACATGGATTCAGTACAGGAATGACAAAGACGAAACCCAGTTCAACACCTTCCTCGACCATTTATCTGTAAGTATGGTTATGTATGGAAACTAGTAATATCGTCTTGCTCTGTCCAATACTTTCTAGGTTGCTGATAATGAGACTCCCATAATTTTCAACAGATGAGGTTCAAGTTGGATAGCCAAGATGATGCAACCAGACAAGCTTGCACCCATGTTTTCAAGTCTGCTCTACGACAGTATCAGTATAACTTGAGGAAAACTCACTTTGAAGGCAAGGCTAACAGTGAACTTGCCCAAACATCTCAAGTGGAAAATATATCTAATGAAGACTGGAGAGGCCTCGTTAAACACTGGTCCGATCCGAAGTATCAGGTACATTATATATATGTGATCAGATCACATGTTGAAGTCCTATTTACGCATGTGCCACACAAATCTATCTTCTTGTAGGTGAACTGTTCAAAGAACAAGGCCAACCGTACGATAGTGAAATTCCAACAGACGACAGGATCTCGTAGGTATATTGCACACTGTGAGGCTCTTGTAATCAGCTGCTATTTCACTCTTTTCGTTGTACCATATTATCAGATCTGTATTGACTTGTTCCAAATGCAGAGGAAAGCCCGCAAGGACCAAAAAGTACCTGAACCAAATGCTGTGGAAATCTTCACGGACTGTCACACCAGCAAGAAGAAGGGCATGACTACACCAGTCAAAGCCGCTGTTGTAAGTCCTTAATCCTCATGCCTTTTAACTATTACTTACTCTGACTTGTGCCTTGAACTGCATGGTTTGCAGCTTATGTCTATTACTCTTTTGAATTTTATACACAATTGTCTTAGCGTATCATTGCACCTTACAAGGTTTAAAAGAGAGGAGTGATGTTCCTTTGATCTTGACCTGTAATCTAGTTCCGTGCTGGACTTGCCCACACAATGTTACAATTGCCTGTTTGTCTGTTCTCAGTTGTTTTGTGATATGAATGATGTCATACAATGCTTACCGTATTATAAACTTCATCTCTTTATCCTTAGCCCTCAATACAATGTGAAGAAATAGACAATACATTAGCGATGGTACATGGTCATATGTTTGGAACCTGGTTTTATTATGTACTTTTTAATAAAATACAACTATTATTTTACATGGGTTCACGAGAATAAGTTCTGTATATAGACCAAAGCTATTTTATTTGGTTTTGCTGCCTCCTTAATATCTTCTGTTATGGTACTACTAATGTAAAACTACAACTTTTCAGCGAGCTATGGAAAAAATGGTGGAACCGCCACCTTCTGAAGGTGGCGAGGCAACTATAACTGCAATGTCAGCTCTTGCTGTAGTGGGTCAGTACCTATCCACTAACAGTGCCAAAAGCACGTTCCTGCGTAATACTGGGTTGGTTGTTAAGGCAATCTCATCCAAACTGCCTCATGATCAAGATACGCGAGCTCAAAACAATGTTGTATCTACGCTCCAGACACAAGTCCATTCCCTAACAGAGACCCTTTGTGAAACAAGGAGAGACATTGTTCAATGTTGTCAAGATACGCATGGTTTTGAAACCAGACTATCAGACATTTGCTATGTTGTTCGGGAGCCTATGAGAACTGAAGGCGAAGGTTATGGTGCTCCATCAGACAATACAGCATGAAAACGTAACACTCAGGTCAAATGAACTGAGCTTCTGAACTTTTGGTGGTGCATTTATCTGCTAGACTATTAACTTTTATGCCAACCTTCCTTTTGTTTTATAGTTGTAATTTGTTTTGGTGCGATACAAAATTTGTTCTTAACGTGCAGCCACCGGCTGAAGAAAACAGCAAGCCATTTTTGTATAGTGTAGGGTGTTCTCTATATTTGCACTGGTGGCGAACTTTGATGCCCACCTGCTGTAGTTTACATGGGCCTCCTACGGGCCGTAGAAACAATGGGCCTTCTAAGGGCCGTAGAAACAATGGGCCTTCTAAGGGCCGTAGAAACAATGGGCCTTCTACGTGGCGTAGAAACAATGGGTCTTATACGGGTCATAGACACAATGGGCCTTCTATGGGCCGTATCATCAATGAGCCTTGTGCGAGCTTATGATCGGTTGGCCAAACATGGGCCAATAACAAACCACATTATGGCCGTAAATGGGCTAGAGTTGAAATCGACCGTTCATGGGCCGACCATAACGGGTCGTCGTTAATCGGTCGTATTTTGATGACGCTGTGAAAACGGCCCAACGTATTAACGAGCCACAAACGGGCCGACTGTAACCACGGGCTGAATTTGGCCCACGAGCAGAAAATGACAGTAACGGGACGTAAGTAAACGAATGTGGAAATGAGCCCAAGAATAAATGGGCCCTGAGAAGGCCGAAAGATAACATGGGCTGGAAACGGCCCAACGGAATAATGGGCCGTTAATGGGTATAAAGTGATACACTGTTCATTATGGGCAAGTTTCACCACGGGCCGTTAATGGGTATAAAGTGATACACTGTTCATTACGGGCCAGATTTACCACGGACCGTTAATGGGCCGAGAGTAATAAGGGCCTCATATGGGCCGAAAGACGTGATGCGCCATACATGGGCCGGAAGTTAAAACGGGCTGGAATTTTATTGGACGGCCCAGATCATGCTACTGGGCCTAATTCGGTTAGGCCGTAAACGGGCCCTGGGTTAGCGGGCTGTAAATGGGCTATATGCGAACAGGCCGTTAACAGGCTTGCCGTGGGCCGGCCCGCCACCTTTTGACCAAGTAAAATGGGCCGGCCTTTTCACAGGAATGGGCCTCTGTTGGGCCGTGCCACGTGTCGACGTATCATAGGCGCTTTGTGTCCAATGAGTGGATGACATCTGTCCCAACGGTGAGCTGACACGTGTTTCCTCCAGCCAATGATGATTTTACACGTGGAAAATCCCCATTGGTCGGGGTTGTTAACGGGTTATCGGATCCAAAACCGGACCCAATAGCTTAACGGCGTTCCGTTACAGTGGATGCCACGTGTCGGTCACCCTTGACGAAAGCACTTCTGTGACGCGCGATTTATCGTCATGGAAGTGGACACTTCCGTGATGATAATTTTGGTAATGTCATGGTGAAAGTGCAACTATCCCTGGGTGGTTTTGGTAATTCCTAACAACATATAGCTCATTGAGCTAATGCTATTTCAAGATGAATATTTCAGGAAAGCTCAATGATTGGCATGGCATGGATTAGGAAGTGGACCCTTCAAAATGCTAAGGACAAAAGATTGGCTCAAGCTCAAAGCACAAGACTCTACATTTTCTATTTTAGTGATCCAAGATCACAGTGAGTCTATAGGAAAAGCCAATACTATTAAGAAGGGATGAGGTGTTGCTTTATGAGGTGCTTGCTCAAAATGCTTAGTGATATGCTCCAAAACCCTCCACTACTTTCTCATATCCACATATGTCCCAAACCACAAGTCCAACTCAGCCCCACCGATTCTTTCTATCCGGTGCCACCGAGTTCAGTTGACATAGCCACTGCCAGAAACCCTAGTCTTTTCGGTCTCACCGATAGGGATCTCGGTCTCACCGAGATGGGATTGTAATCTCTCTGTTTCCCTACGTAACGTTTCGGTCCAACCGAGATGAGCGATCGGTCCCACCGAGATTGCAATGCAAACACTCTGTTTCCTTTTCGTAACGTTTTGGTCCCACCGAGATGAGCGAATCGGTCCCATCGAGTTTGCCTGACCAACTCTCTGTTTGACTATTACCAAAATCGGTCGCACCGAGTTTGTGTAATCGGTCTCACCGAGATTACGTTATGCCCTAACCCTAATGATATCGGTCCCATCGAGTTGACATGTCGGTCCCACCTAAACACCTAACGGTCACATTATGAACCAAATCGGTCTGACCGAGTTCTCTGAATCGGTCCCACCGAGTTTGGTGATTTGTGTGTAATGGTTAGATTTTGTGTGGAGGCTATATATACCCCTCCACCCACTCTTCATTCGTGGAGAGAGCCATCAGAACATGCCTACACTTCCAATACATATGTTCTGAGAGAGAACCACCTACACTTGTGTTGAGGTCAAGATATTCCATTCCAACCACATAAATCTTGATCTCTAGCCTTCCCCAAGTTGCTTTCCACTCAAATCTTCTTTCTACCAAATCCAATGCTATGAGAGAGAGTTGAGTGTTGGGGATACTATCATTTGAAGCACAAGAGCAAGGGGTTAATTTTCAACACACCATTTGTTACTTCTTGGAGAGTGGTGTCTCCTAGATTGGCTAGGTGTCACTTGGGAGCCTCCGACAAGATTGTGGAGTTGAACCAAGGAGTTTGTAAGGGCAAGGAGATCGCCTACTTCGTGAAGATCTACCCTAGTGAGGCAAGTCCTTCGTGGGCGACGGCCATGTTGGGATAGACAAGGTTGCTTCTTCGTGGACCCTTCATGGGTGGAGCCCTCCGTGGACTCGCGCAACCGTTACCCTTTGTGGGTTGAAGTCTCCATCAACGTGGATGTACAATAGCACCACCTATCGGAACCACGGATAAAAAATCTCCGTGTCAACATTGCGTTTGCTCCCTCAAACTCCTCCCTTTACCTTCATATGCAATTGTCTTACATTCCGCTGCTATACTCTTAGAATTGCATGTGTAGGTTGATTGCTTGACTTGTTCTAAGTTGCTAAAATCTGCCAAGAACTAAAATTGGGAAAAGGCTAGATTTTTATTTGGTCAAGTAGTCTAATCACCCCCCCCCCCTCTAGACATACTTTCGATCCTACACATGGAACACTTCTACGACAGCACGGGTATGACTATCTTGATTCTGTCATAAATTTGTCATGGATGTACATGCATGACAGAAAACGTGACCTACTGTGACAAACACGTATCATCACGGAAGTGTATTTTTTGTAGTGAGTGAATCAAAGGGGGTGTGCGGCGCCTCTATATCGGGCCACGTCACGACGTAGCTCGGATGGAGTCCGTTTGCGGTTCTCGGCCTAGGCGTGAGTATGATTATTGCGTCCGGCTAGATAGCCATTATCGCGTGCCGGGGCACGTCCCCTTGATCCATAGATCGATCTGTTCTGACCTGCTCTACTGTCCAAGTCCTGCCGCAGGTCATATGTATGTCCTCGAGCTATTTTGTCTCTGCCTTTACGGTGAGGTGGGGCGGGCTGGTGTTTGGCTTGACTCGCCGCTTTATCCCGACCACGTGGTGGTCGGTCAACCGCACTGCACGATGATGGTACGGGCTCCAACGCCTCATCATCGAACTGAGGTAGTAATTTGCGCTTGGGTAACTTTTGGCTGGGCGCTTGAGGCCGTATTCCTCGGCTGCCAGGACATCAATCCATCTATCATTGAGCAGATCTTGATCAGCTTGAAGCTGCTGTTGTTTCTTCTTTAGGTTCCTTGCAGTGGCTATTAGCCGGCGCTTAAAGCGCTCCTGCTCGAGAGGTTCCTCCGGCATGATAAAATCCTCGGTGCCGAGGCTCACCTCATCCTCAGAGAGTGGAAGATAATTGATGTTCATCAGGGCTAACTTGCCCGTCTTCCCGTTCATCTTGTTCGGAAGTTGCCTCAACGGGATCTTCATTGTCTTCGGCACCGTCTGGAGTGTTATCTTCTCCTGTGCCGGTGTTGCTGTCTTTACTGCGGCGTGATTTAGAGCGGCGCCGCTGACGCCGGCGCTTTGGTTGTATCTCAGGAGGTTTATCCTCAACTGGATTTTCCTTGTCATCGCCGCTATCCTCTTTTGGTGCATCCACCATGTATACGTCGTATGAGGAGGTGGCTGTCCATCGTCCAGTGAACGGCGGGTTTTCGGCCGGCTCCTCTGCAGCATCGTCATCCATACCGTCGATGTCTTCAGAGCCGTAATCGAGCATGTCAGTTAAGTCTTCGACGGTGGCTATTAAGTGGGCGGGGGGTGGGAAGCGAAATTCTCCGTCATCAGCCTCCAGTTCGAACCGGATATAATTAGGCTGTGAGTCCCCCGCTAAGGAGAGTGTTTTTAATGAGTTTAGCACGTCGCCTAAAGGCGAGTGCCGGAAGATGTCCACGGAGCTGAATTCGACGATCGACGCCCGATCAAGCTCGTCGTGCGCGGACGCACATGCTTGGAACCTGTAGCCGGAAACGTGTCCGAGGTTCCGGTAACACAGATCTCACTTGAGGTTGGGTCTGTGTGCGGCTCCAACGCCGCTAAGTCTACGGCCTCCGTGGCGGGGTTGAGCCTCCCGTCCTCGGATGGCGTGATCTGCTTCGGATCTAGAGCCCGAGCAATTGCAGGCGCTATCTCCTGGGTATGGTTTGATGATAGATTTAAGTCATGTTCATCGTGGTGACAGGGAGCAACTACTGTCGTGGTCTCGAATCCGTTGAAGATCAAGTCTCCGCGGAAGTCTGCGACATAGTTCAAGCTTCCGAATCTGACCTGATGGCCAGGGGCGTAGCTATCGATCTGCTCTAGATGGCCAAGCGAGTTGGCCCGCAGTGCGAAGCCGCCGAATACGAAGATCTGTCCGGGGAGGAAGAATTCTCCCTGAACAGCGTTGTTGTATATGATTGACGGGGCCATCGAACCTCATGACGACGGCATAGCGGAACTCTCAATGAAAGCACCAATGTTGGTGTCAAAACCGGCGGATCTCGGGTAGGGGGTCCCGAACTGTGCGTCTAAGGTCAATGGTAACAGGGGACACGATGTTTACCCAGGTTCAGGCCCTCTCTATGGAGGTAATACCCTACTTCCTGCTTGATTGATCTTGATGAATATGAGTATTACAAGAGTTGATCTACCTCGAGATCGTAATGGCTAAAACCCTAGAAGCCTAGCCTGTATGACTATGAGTATGATTCTTCTTCTCTACGGACTAAGCCCTCCGGTTTATATAGACACGGGAGGGGACTAGGGTTGTACAAAGTCGGTTACAGAGAAAGGAATCTTCATATCCAGACGCCAAGCTTGCCTTCCACGCCAAGGAGAGTCTCATCCGGACACGGGAGATAGTCTTCGGTCTTGTATCTTTACAGCCCATCAGTCCGGCCCATGTACCGCCGAGGACCCCCTAATCCAGGACTCGCTCGGTGGTAGGTCGACGTGCGCGTGGAGCACCCAGAGAAAAAGCGGGCAGCAAGAGAAGAAAGACCTAGCCCGCGTCTCCTCGTCCCCTCTTGCCGCCTCCGGCTCCTCTCCTCTCCCCCGGTTCTCCTTGATTCACCTGGCCGCGGTGATGGTGGCGTGACGGAGCTCGCGTGAGGGCTTCGAATCTGAGGTGCCAACCATCTCCTGTAAACGTACGCCGCTCGTGCTCGCGGGGACGGAGGGGTCCTCTTCTGCTTCTGCTCCGTCTGCATCCTCCTCTGCCTCTTCTTCTCGTCGGTTGACGGCCGCGACTTCGGCCATGGATCCCAGCAGCTTCAAAATTGGAGGTACGGCGATTCCTATCCTGTAATGTCAACGTTTTCTACTAGATCTTGCGTGAAGGGGCGATTTTGGGTGATGGGAAGGGGCGATCTTGCGTGAAGGAACATGATTTTTTTGGATCTAATCACTCAATTGCAATCATAACTGAGTACAACTTTACAATCTCGTTGCCAAGCTCATAGTAGATTTTATCCCTGTTTGATTCGGGTGCTGATTACGAACAGTCGCTCTGCATTTATGTGTTGCAGGCCTTCTGCTTCCAACCATTGAGAGGCGTTGCGCTTCGCCTCCATCTGTCATCGTGATTGGTGGCGGAATCTCAGGGATTGCCGCGGCTCATGTCCTCTCCAATTCCTCTTTTGAGGTACTGACAAAATCCTGGTCTATTTGTTGTTCCTCTAATTTGATGATGCCCATGCTGCCTGAGCAGGTGACTGTCCTTGAGTCGAGAGATCGAATTGGTGGCCATGTTCATATGGATTACTCCTTTGGATGCCCCATCGACATGGGAGCCTCATGGTTAGTTTCACCTTAATCGATTAATTGGAACAATTCTTGGTAGATTTTATCGGTATAATCTGTCTAACTTCGTGCTGGTGTTACTGAACTTTTTTCAGGTTGCACAGTGTCGGTAATGATAATTCTTTAGCACCATTGATTGGCCATCTTGGGCTGATATTATATCACACAAGTGGAGACAATTTTGTTCTGTATGACCATGTTTTGGAAAGGTGATTTCAGCACTTGAACATACATTTTTCTTTGATATAATCCACATACTTGTATTTTTTTTCATGTTCTTACATCTCATTCTGTTAATTGGTTCCTTTACAAATGTTCCCTCTTCGATAAGAACGGCCTTGCAGTCCCAATGGAGACAGCTGCTAAATTTGGCGTGATATTCGAGAAAATTCTTAAGGAGGTAGATTGTTGTTATTAACTCACATGAGCTACAGTTTTGTCTTCCTCGTGTGCGTTTCCAGCTGACTCTAACATACTCTTTAATTTATGGTGTGCTGCAGTCGGTGAAACCCCGCGATGAGCAGGAACACGACATGCGCCTTGAACAGGCAATTTCAATGGTGCTTGAGAGGCACCCTGATCTCAAGTATGTATAAAATCTTTTATCATGCTGACGCAATGATTTTTCCAAGATACAATATATAAATTGGATGGCCCTCCCCGGCGAGCTCACCCCTTGCCATCGCCGGGAGGAAAGTGCAGACCGACGCTCGCGTCGTTGCTCCATAGAGAGGAGCACGTCATCGAGTCAGATTCACCATGCGGGGCACCTCTCCCGGCCGATATTGCGCCTCGCCACGATGCAGCGGTTGGTGCTCTGCCTTTGCAAGGAGGCGAGGAGCACCGACAGGTCCAGCAACCGCCGTGGCCTAGCCTGGCCTCCAGCGATTGGCTAGACCGTCGCCGCCGTCTGCGTGGTCGCCGCGTGCGCAAGAAGGTGAGGAAGATGACCCGAGGTGAGCCGCCTCTGATCCGCCGCGCGAGGCGCTCATCGAGTGCCTCTCCAGCTCAACGGTCCCCAACCCAAGGCGAGTCCCTCTTCCCCCCCCCCCCATCCATCCTTGCATGTTGTCACCGTCGGATACGGGAGGCCACTGATTGTGTTGCTAGGCCAGATTAGAAGTGAAATTCTCCTTTGAGGTTTAGGTTGGATGGTGAACTCCGTAGCTTATAGATTGTGGTTGTCCTTTTTGGATCAGTGTATTGCTGCAGTTGCGCCAGTATATGTTGTTTTCATGCAACTGGTCTTTGGGTCGGTGAACAAGAGCTAGAGACACAAGGTGATAACACTGTTTGTGCCATTTGTTTCTTTCAGTTTTACTCATGGGACACTGATGATTGATGGAGCAGGACCGCTACCACTCCTCGCCTACGTAAAGCACGTGCCAGATCTGAGCCAGTGAAGGCACTGGTGCCCGTGCAACGCATCATCGTTGTAATGGTGAATAGCATATGAAGCCTCCTAATTTGTAGCGGTGCAAGTTGTAGCCTTTTTGAAGTGGAGCAGCTTTGTCTGGTTGGCCTTCAATTATTTGTGTGTTGCTTGTGATCCTACTAGCTTAGTCTGCTTTGGTTGTTTACTTGTTTCCTGTTGATATCCCCTACATGCACTAACCTGTTTATCTAGCACTAATGGTATTTATTTGATCACAGGTTGGAACTGCTCTGTCAAATCCTTACCTTTCTTTTGCAGAGGCACTGAATGGTTTGGCTGGTCCACAATAGTCTCAGGTAATCTTGATTTTACATGGTGAATGTTCTCTGTTGCATTATGATCAACTTGTGCTTGCCAAATGGATCTCGTGAAACAAATTCCTCCTAATAATAAATTGTAAAAGTCCTAATGAAGAAAAATATGTTCATGTCCTTCTAAAATGATGTATGTACTGGTTGGCTTTGTGATTCCTCTCAGATTGTGCTTTTCGTTCTTATGTAGCAATGCATCACTTCTCTAGGTGAAAAAATGATGGAAACAAAGGCTCTGTTTAAATTTGTTGCCCTTTTATATCTTCCAGCCTTTATCATACATTCTTCTTATCCAATTGTGAGTTTAAGTAGTTACACCTATCATTGTAAGCCTGTAGGAAGCAAATATTTTCATGTGAATTTTATTTCTCTGTGATGGTTTTACCAGAAAGAAATCATAGCCACTATTACATCATTGTTATTTATCTTACTGTGCCGTTGTATCTGTATACTCTATTTACGTCTTTTTGACATTCCCAGTTTTGTTTTTTCTATGGTATATATTTGACTCCTTTCCATGCCATTTGGCTTTGAATCTGTCCTCATGGTCATGTCTGCAGGTATATAGTGCACTCGAAGCTATATATATTGTTATCTACAGACCGTGTATCATAAATTTCTGTTTTACCTTATGCTTCTCCTGGTGGTTTTCTTCCTGGGTGATTGTGTGCTCATATGCCATTGGTCAATATCCATGTTTATAGAGGATGCCCACTTTTCTTAGTTACATACCGATTCTTAATAGTCGTGCAATGCCTGCTCGGGTTAGTTCTTTGAATGAATACATATAATAAATGTATGGGGGTTCCAATATCAAGTGTACCACCTGGTTATTGCTTACCCAACTAATACGTGCTGCTTGGTGATAAAGGAGAAACAGCTAGAAAAATAATTAATAAAGTGTACCACGTGCTTATTGTTTTATACACAGTCGCTTGATTCTTTTTGTTCCTCTATAGGCCTTTGATCCTGTTTGCAGTGTGCGGCTAGGTTGTTCGTCCACCTAGGTCGTAGGTTCTTTCCTTCCTGCCAACGGTAGGTACAAGACTCAAGCAATGGTTAACGGGCAAGCACTATATACACTATCCATCTATGCTAATATAGCCTGTCTTTTAAAAGCCAATGTATTCTATTACCAAGTGATCTGAATATTTTCTTTTAAGCATCAAACTTTCATGTAATGGAATATAAGTATCTTTAAGTTGATTCTAAATCAATCTCATGCACATGCTTTGAATGCCTGGCTTGCTCTCGCTTTTTGCGCCATGGTCAAACATGCAGCGATGACTCTGTCTAATGTTTATCACTTCAATATGTGCCCGAATAATATTAATGTAAACTCTTTCAATACATGGCTTGCTCTTGGCCTTTGCGGCATTGGCTCAACTGGTCATCTAGTATGAGGAAAGGATAATGGAGACTATGATTTCCCCACAAGTCGGGATGAGACTCCGGACGAAAAAAAGAGGCCAAAAAATGAGAGAAAAGTGAGAAGGGGCAATGCTATTATCCTTTTACCACACTTGTGCTTTAAAGTAACACCATGATCTTCATGATAGAGAGTCTCCTATATTGTCACTTTCATATACTAGTGGAAATTTTTCATTATAGAACTTGGCTTGTATATTCCAATGATGGGCTTCCTCAAAATGCACTAGGTCTTCGTGAGCAGGCGAGTTGGATGCACACCCACTTAGTTTTCTTTTGTTGATCTTTCATACACTTACAGCTCTAGTGCATCTGTTGCATGGCAATCCCTACTCACTCACATTGATATCTATTGATGGGCATCTCCATAGCCCATTGATACGCCTAGTTGATGTGAGACTATCTCCTTTTTTTGTCTTCTCCACAACCACCGTCTATTCCACCTACAGTGCTATGTCCATGGCTCACGCTCATGTATTGCGTTAAAGTTCAAAAAGTTTGAGGACATCAAAAGTATGAAACAATTGCTTGGCTTGTCATCGGGGTTGTGCATGATTTAAATATTTTGTGTGATGAAGATGGAGCATAGCCAGACTATATGATTTTATAGGGATAAGCTTTCTTTGGCCATGTTATTTGAGAAGACATAATTGCCTTGTTAGTATGCTTGAAATATTATTGTTTTTATATCAATATTAAACTTTTGTTTTGAATCATACGGATCTGAACATTCATGCTACAATAAAGAAATTACATGGATAAATATGTTGGGTAGCATTCCACATCAAAAATTCTATTTTTTATCATTTACCTACTCGAGGACGAGCAGGAATTAAGCTTGGTGATGCTTGATACGTCTCCAACATATCTATAACTTTTTATTGTTCCATGCTATTATATTATTTGTTTTGGATGTTTTACATGCACTAATATGCTATTTTATATTATTTTTGGGACTAACCTATTAACCTAGCGCCCAGTGCAAGTTCCTGTTTTTTCCTTGTTTTTGAGTTTCACAGAAAAGGAATACCAAACGGAGTCCAAACAGAATAAAACTTTCATGATGATTTTTCTTGGACCACGGGACTTGGAGTGCAAGTCAGGGAAGCCACAAGGCGGCCACAAGGACGGAAGGCGCGCCCAAGGGGTAGGGCACGCCCCCCACCCTTGTGGGCCCCTCGTGACTCCACCGACCTATTTCTTTCGCCTATATATTTTCATATATCCCAAAACCAACCAGGAGAGCCACGAAAACGCTTTTCCACCACCGCAACCTTCTGTACCCGTGAGATCCCATCTAGGGGCCTTTTCTGACGTCCTGTCGGAGGGGGATTCGATCATGGAGGGCTTCTACATCAACCCTATTGCCCTTCCGATGAAGCATGAGTAGTTTACTACAGACTTATGGGTCCATAGCTAATAACCAGATGGCTTCTTCTCTTTCTTTGATTCTCAATACCATGTTCTCCTCGATGTTCTAGGAGATCTATTTGATGGAATACTTTTTTTTGCGGTGTGTTTGCCGAGATCTGATGAATTGTGGATTTATGATCAGCTTATCTAGGAATATTATTTGAATCTCCTTTGAATTCGTATATGCATGATTTGCTATCTTTGTAATTCTCTTTGAACTATCGGTTTGGTTTGGCCAACTAGATTGATTTTTCTTGCAATGGGAGAAGTGCTTAGCTTTGGGTTCAATCTTGTGGTGTCCTTTCCCAATGACAGTAGGGGCAGCAAGGCACGTATTGTATTGTTGCCATTGAGGATAAAAAGATGGGGTTTTCGTCATATTGCTTGAGTTAATTCCTCTACATCATGTCATCTTGCTTAATGCGTTACTCCGTTCTTTATGAACTTAATACTCTAGATGCATGCTGGATAGCGGTTGATGTGTGGAGCAATAGTAGTAGATGTAGAATCGTTTCGGTCTACTTGACATGGATGTGATGCCTATATTCATGATCATTGCCTTAGATATCGTCATAATTATGCGCTCTTCTATCAATTGCTCGGCAGTAATTTGTTCACCCACCGTAATATTTTCTATCTTGAGAGAAGCCTCTAGTGAAACCTATGGCCCCCGGGTCTATTTTCCATCATATAAATTTCCGATCTGTAATATTGTTTCCTATTTACTTTCTTTGCAATCTTTTACTTTCCGATCTAAAATACCAAAAATATTTACTTTACCGTTTATCTATCTTTATCAGATCTCACCTTTGCAAGTAACCGTGAAGGGATTGACAACCCCTTTATCGCGTTGGGTGCAAGTTGTTTGATTGTTTGTGCATGTATTCGGTGACTTGTGCGTTGTCTCCTACTGGATTGATATCTTGGTTCTCAAACTGAGGGAAATACTTACTCTACTTTGCTGCAACACCCTTTCCTCTTCAAGGGAAAAACCAACGTAAGATCAAGAAGTAGCACACGGGTAGCATCCCGAAGATGGTTCTCCTTGAGAAGCACAAGTCGTCACGCCGGTGCTGATCTTGCGCTACTTCATCATAGGGAAGCACTCGGGGCGAACCATAAATGAGTTCTGTGGGGATAACTGCTTCTGCCCCGTAAACTAGGGAGAAGGGAGTCTGCCCGGTAGGTCAATTTGGTGTCGTTCTGAGGGACCAGAGAACTACCGGCAGCTCATCGATCCGTCGCCTGCCGAACTTCTGCAGCGTATCAAATGTTCTTGTCTTGAGTCCTCGCAACACTTCAGCGTTCGCCCTCTCAGCCTGTCCATTGCTTCTGGGATGTGCAATAGAGGCAAATGAGATCTTGCTTCCGTGGGCACGAACGTATTGCATGAAGGCGCCGCTCATGAACTGGGTGCCGTTGTCGGTGATGATTCGGACAGGGACCTCGAAGCGGCACACCAATCCTTTCAAGAACTTGATAGCTGAATGATCAGTCACCTTTCTCATGGCATCTACTTTCGGCCACTTTGTAAACTTATCGATGGCAACGAACAAGAATTCAAAGCCCCCGGTAGCTCGGAGGGAAAGGGCCGAGGATATCGAGCCCCTAGACCGAAAACGCCCATGACATAGGGATTGTCTGAAGAGCTTGTGCAGACAGATGGATGTTCTTGGAATGGAACTGGCAGTCTTCACACTTGGTGACTAGCTCGACCGCATCTTGGAGGGCTGTGGGCTAATAGAATCCTTGCCGGAATGCTTTCCCAACTAATGCCCTTGATCCAATGTGGGAGCCGCACATGCCTTTGTGTATTTCTGCCAACAGTTGCTTTCCTTCTTCTCGGCAAATGCACTTCAATTTCACACCGTTGGGCCTCCTTCTGTACAGAGTGTCATCAACAAACTGATACATACTGGCCCTCCAGGCTACTCTTTCAGCTTCCTCTTGCTCATCGGGAAGTTCTCCAATTTGGAGGAAATGGACTATGTGCCTTGCCTAAGTTGGAGCCTGGGGCTCGGCAACAAGGACTAACAGCACCTCCTCATCTGTCGGAGCGCGTTCCTCGACTGCGGGGACAGATGGCCCGGCAGGAGGGCGCAGCCCGGCAAGCGTTGGGGAGTTGTTTCCGGCAAGGTCCCTGCAAGGAGCCCCGAGGGGCTCTACCGGGAGAGGCTTATCGGAGTCCAATTTCCTTCTCTTTCTGGACATTGTTGCTAGGGATACGGATGGCTGAGTAAGATGGAGAACAAAAGTTCCTGGTTCTATAGGAAGTTTTTGCGCAACACACTTTGACAGATGATCAGCTATGCTGTTTTCTGCACGGGGTACATGCTCTGTTTGCAATCCGTCAAAGCGTTCCTCCAACCTTCTCACTTCCTCAACGTATGCCTCCATCAATGGACTTTGGTAATCTTTATTGACTTGTCTCACCACAAGTTGCGAATCTCCTCGAATGATCAGTTTCTTGATTCCCAATTCTGTGCCAATCTTGAGCCTGGCAAGGAGCCCTTCGTACTCTGTTGTATTGTTGGTTGCCTCCTCCCGGGGAAAATGCATCTGGACGACGTACTTCAGGTGCTCTCAAGTGGGAGCAACGAGAAGTATGCCAACCCCTGCACCTTGCTGGGAGAATGCACCATCAAAATACGTAATCCATTCTTGGGGCGCTTCCTTGCCGGGGATAACTGTTTCCAGCACTTCTTCATCAGGGGTTGGCGTCCATTCTGCAATAAACTCTGCCAACGCCCTGCTCTAGGTTGTTGATGTGCTCTCATATTTCAAGCCAAAGTTGGATAACTCCAAAGCCCACTCCACTATTCTGCCGGTAGCCTCAGGGTTTCGGAGTATCCTTTGCAACGGAAAGCGGGTGGCAACCGTGATCTCATGGGCTTGGAAGTAGTGGCGCAGTTTCATTGAGGCCATGATGAGGCCAAAAATCAACTTTTGCACACCAGAGTACCTCGATCTAGCCCCCTGTAACAGGGAGCTGGCGAAGTATACTAGGCATTGCACCACTTTTTTCCTTGCCGCGTCCTTGGGGTTGCCTCTGCTGTCGTGCTCATCTTTGTCCTGATCCTCATCTGGCCCTGCCGGGCTTTTCTCACTCTCTGCTTCTTCTACTTCCCGTTGTGCCATGATTTGGGAGCAACCAAAGTGGGCACAACAACGACTCTTGTCCTGATCCTCATCTAGCCCTGTCGGGCTTTGCTCACTCGCTGCTTCTTCTTCTTCTACCACTTGATTAGTTGCCGCTAAGTATAACAACAACGACTCTTGTGGTTTGGGAGCAACCAAAGTGGGCACAGAGGACAAGTAGGCCTTCAAGTCTTGTAATGCAGCGTCTGCTTCCGGGGTCCACTTCATGGGCCCTGCCTTCTTCAAAATTTTGAAGAACCGCAAGGCGCGCTCGGCAGACTTGGAGATGAATCTACTAAGTGCGGCAACACACCCTGACAGACGCTTCCCATCTTGAACTATCCTGGGTGCCTGGATCTGCTCGATAGCCTTGATCTTATCGGGGTTGGCTTCGATCCCACGATGGGATACGAAGAACCCAAGTAGCTTGCCGGAGGGAATGCCAAACACACACTTCCCCAGATTTAGCTTCAAGTTGATCTTGCGCAGATTAGCAAATGTCTCCTCCAAATCCTAGACGAGGGTTGATCTGTTCTTGGTCTTGACCACAATATCATCCATATAAGACTCAATGTTTCTGTGCAACTGCGGTTCAAAATCAATCTGGACTGCTCTTGCAAAAGTAGACCCGGCACTCTTTAACCCGAAAGGCATGCGCACAAAGCAGTACGTACCACATGGGGTAATGAATGAGGTCTTCTCTTTGTCTTCCTTGGACATGAAGATCTGATGATATCCAGAGTCACTAGTAGAAAAAGGGCCTATTGTCCCGGTTGGTAAGGGCCTTTTGTCCCGGTTTTTGAACCAGGACTAAAGGGTCGTTACTAATGCCCTAACCCTTTAGTCCCGGTTCTTACACGAACCGGGACAGATGGGCCTCCACGTGGCCGGTGCGGCGAGCCCAGGCAGGAGGGCCTTTGGTCCCGGTTGGTGGCACTAACCAGGACCAATAGGCATCCACGCGTCAGCATTTCAGGGGCTGGGGTTTTTGTTTTTTTTTGAAGGGGGGGGTTTGGGGGGTTAATTTAGGTGTTTCATATATTGTGTTAGCTAGCTAATTAATAGAGAGAAGTGTCCTCTCTTATCTCCGTGCTTGGTCGACGCTACGTACTATATACGTATGGAGAGGACTAGACATGCTAGCTAGTAATCAAATGAAGGAAACAGAAGATCGTCATGAACATATGCATACAGAGAGAAGTGATATCGACCACCTCTCCTTCTCCGATAGATTGGTCGAACAACAATTCTCGTATATCTATCCAACACTACCGGCTACATATATACAATAATTATCTCTTACAATATAATCTCCTAATTAAATTGTAAGAACACAGGATCCACATAGTATTCTCCGTTTTCAGCGATCACGTGGTCAAGGAAGAATGCCGTCAATTCCTCTTGAATTGCTCGCATACGATCTGGTGCTAGGAGTTCATCCCGCTTCCGAAACATCTAATTTGAAGAAGGGGGTCAATACATATATATATATGAATAAATGAAACTCAACACAAATGATGGTAATAAAATAAAATTGTGAATATTATTGCTTACGCACTTCATATTGTTCGTCAGAGTAGCCCCGCTCACGGGTCGTGTAGCGGATGGACTCGCAAACGTAGTATCCACAGTAATTATTCCCGGGTTCCTGCCACAACCACTTTACAAGAAATAGAGGTCAATCAAACCGATAAGCAAGCATGCTAAATGGTATTGATGAAACTAGCGCTTGAATCACTAGGAGATGCGCGGAACATGCTACTATAGTACTTACTTTCGGGTGTTTAAATTGCAGCTTCTTCGGCAGTCCCGGAGCTTTTTTGGTGAATTTTCTCCAAACCCTGCCAGACAAAGAAAACAATTACTTGATATCAGGAAATGAACAAAGTTGCTGATATGGTGGATAATGATCGATTTAACTTACTTCTCGAGCATTTGAGTCATGTCCGCATAGTCCTGGGGATCTTTTCGTCTCGAGTCTAAGACGGTTACTACTCCCTGCTCAAGCTTAATCTCTAGGAGAATATAGTGGAAGCTGCGCACACATGCATAAGTCATCAATTACATTACTATAACCTGGACTAATAAGGGAAACCGAATATGCACAAGACAGTAACACTCACTTGAAGTTCTAAGGAAAGAGTATTATATCTTTGTTTTCATTTATTACCAACGATCGTAGCAAGTTGGCCTCGGTATTTTCGGCATGATATTTAACCTCAGTTGCATCTATGAGATTTGTGTTAATGAACCCAATATCACCGATTTGTCTTTTCTTCAATTCAGCGATCTTCAATCTGCATAATATAGTGAGGATAATTATAAATACATGCAATGAAAGAGCTGACCTATAGAGAGAGACTTAATGACAGAAGTAGTAGTACTTACAGATAGTAGCAAGTGACCGTTGATTTATCGAGGGCCTTTTGATTGAAAAACTGGAAGAACTCCTCAAATGGAACATTCAACAGTTCAATTCCAACGAGGTCATGCTCCGGTTTAACTCTCAGCGTCAAAGTATCCCTCCCCCCAGACTCTCTGCAGGTTTTCATGTACCAATCATGTAATCTTCGCATCATCGTTCTTAGAGATCTTTCATCTTTGACGAGAGGCTTCTCGTAATGGTATTTGTGTTTGTCCACCTCCAAGATATCATAATGTACATCGTCGGGCAGGTAATCTCCAAGATTGCTATAACCGGGCACCATCCTCGGATCATTAGCGACGATGTCGCTAGACACCTTGAGCGGGGGGCATGATTGGTTCGCTTGTTTGCCAAGCTGGGCAATTTTTTTCCAAGCTCGTCGTTCTTTTAACCTTTGATCACTGACAGTACTTCCCGACCGCTCCGCTTCGGCAAATATCTTTGCAATAATGCGCTCATAGTTGCCTTTCGGCGGAGACTTTGGTGGTTTTGTCAGGGCAGCCAGAGTGCGCTTCGCTTTCACTGGATCTACCTTCTCCTCCGGAGGTGGATGTTTATTTGCTTTCACCCCTTCAAAGAAGTTCGTCACTTCGGCTCGCACGATCTTCCTGGTTTCCTCCTCGGTCCTCTCGTATGGTAACTTCTCTGGAGTCTTCAGAGAAGGACCGAATCTGCATTGCCTCCCGCCTCTGGCTGTACTGCTAGACGCCGGCAGAGCAGACGGAGTGGCTGTGGCTGTCTTCTTTCCTTGCTTACGAGGCACAGGAGAAAGACTACGATGCGCCGGAGCAGCCGGAGCGGCGGCGGGTCTCTTCCGCCCTTGCTGACAAGGCGGAGAAGGAGGAGGCTGGCTGCTCTGGCGCGCCGGCGCAGGCGGAGAAGGAGGCGGAGTGCCGCCACGCGCCGGAGAAGGAGGCAGAGTGCCCTGATCACTCGCTGGAGGAGGAGGCGGAGGAGGAGGCAGAGTGCCGCCACGCGCCGGAGAAGGAGGCTGAGTGCCCTGATCACTCGCCGGAGGAGGAGGCGGAGGAGGAGGCGGAGTGCCCTTACTCGCCGAAGGCATCCAGTTCAGAAGGTTGATGAGCTCCTTCCGCCATAGGCATGGAGTCTTCAGAGCAGAACCCAGCCGAGTCTCCCCTTCACCGGTAGGGTGGTCAAGCCGGAGGTCCTCAAATCCCTCCGTTATTTCATCCACCATCACCCTAGCATATCCTTCTGGAATCGGCCGACAGTGGTAGGTTGCGCCGGGTTCAGGAGGTAAAACAGAGCCAACAGCCGCATTGACTTTGAAGTTCTACCATTGCGTCATAAGGAGGCAATGTTGAGACTTCGTGATAGCATCCACGGGGTAGCTAGCAGGAGCCGTCAAGACATGCTCCGGCTGAAGCAGCTCGGTGGAAGCCACGCTGCTTCTCCACTGAGATGGCAGGGTAGCTTCGGGGGTAGTTTCGGCGTGTCGATTGGCGTCTCGTTCCTCTAGCGCTTGAACCCTTTCGTGCAGCTTCTGAATTTGGGTCTGCTCCACTTTTTTCCTCCTCTCCTGGCTTTTGTAACCGCCTGCGTCCGGAAAACCAGCCTTCCACGGAACGGAGCCTGGCGTGCCTCGTGTCCGTCCAGGGTGCTCAGGATTCCCGAGGGCCATTGTGAGCTCGTCGTTCTCTCTGTCTGGAACGAACGTCCCTTGCTGCACTGCATCGATATAGTGTTGAACCCTCTTGACTGGTATTCTCAAAAGCTCGTCCGTCCAAACGCACCTCCCTGATACAGGGTCCAATTTTCCGCCAGCCCCGAAGAACCAAGTTCGGCAACGGTCTGGCCAGTTCATTGTCTCTGGTTCGATCCCTTTATCAAGCAGATCATTCTCAGCCTTGGCCCACTTAGGCCGGGCTTTGAGGTAGCCACCTGACCCCGTGCGATGGTGAAGCTTCTTCTTCGCAGCATTCTTCTTGTTTGTCGCTGACATCTTCTTACTCTTTTCTGATGTCTTGTGGGCCACAAATGCGGGCTAGTGATCTCTGATCTTCTCATACCGGCCGATGAATTCTGGTGTCTCTTCTTTGTCGACAAACGTTTTCAGCTCATTCTTCCACCTCCTGAATAGGTCTGCCATCTTCTTAAGAGCATGAGACTTGATTAATTGCTCTTTAACTGGCTTCTCCGGATCCTCCTCTGGCGGTAGGGTGAAATTTGCCTTCAGCTCAGTCCAAAGATCATCTTTCTGCATATCATTGACATAAGACACCTCAGGGTCTTCCTTCTTAGGCTTATACCATTGGTGGATGCTGATCGGGATCTTGTCCCTAACAAGAACCCCACACTGCGCAGCAAATGCTTCCTTTGTCCGGATGGGTTCAATCGGTTGGCCGTCGCGCGCGATTGCTGTGATCTCAAACCTTTCATCCGAGCGCAACTTTCTCTTCGGGCCTCGTCTCTTTACCGAAGTTGTGCTCGATCCGGAGGGCTAGAAAAAAGAAGAAAGACGAGAGTTAATTAATATGTGTACATACCAAAACAATGAATGCATCAATTAGCTAGTCAGCACAGGCTTAACTAATATATTTACCTGGCCGGACTCTGTTCGGTCACCGGAGCCGTCACCACGGGCTCCTTCTTGCACCAGCATTGGGTCACCGGAGCCATCATAATCATGTCTTTCCTCCTCCACTCTTCGATCACTGTAGCCTGCTTCTTCACCCTGTTCTTCCAGACCATCATTGTCGTTAAGATACGACAAGATATCACCTCCGGCTAAGATTATGTCCCCCAACACCTCTTCTGCTTCCTCGTCTCGTCCGTGCTCCATTGTTTCTGCAAATATTACAACATGGCAATTATTACACAAACATGACAGCAGGTGGATATATTAGTGCAAACGTAGACCTAGCTTATTCCGGGTTTGGGGTGGCCTCAGCAACGCTTCAAGGGTAGGGGCGCGGCGGGAGGGGGTAGGAGACCGACATCGTTTTTTTCTAGGGTTTGGGTGTCCTCGAGAGTTTTGGTCGAGCGAGAGGGCTGGGGGGTGCTCCCGTGGTATAAGTTATCACGGTCGAAGTTATCCGGGAGGGGTTATATCGACAACGACGACATACATACATGGGAAAATAATGTTATCGGGGAGGGGATAGGTCGAACCCCCCCTCGTGTTGAAGTTATCGGGACACGGGGTATATCGACAACGACATATCCGATAAAAAATAAGAAGACGAAGAAGAAATAAAAAGAGGAGAAGAAGATATTAATAGAGGAGAAGAAGATATTAATAGAGGAGAAGATTGAAGAAAAAGAAGAAGAAATAAAAAGAGGAGAAGAAGAAAGGAATAGAGGAGAAGATCGAAGAAAAAAAGAAGAAAAAAAAGAGGAGAAGAAGAAAGGAATAGAGGAGAAGAAGAAAAAATAGAGAACTATTTTTTCTTCTTCTCCTCTATTCCTTTCTTCTTCTCCTCTTTTTTTCTTCTTTTTTCCTCTTCTTTTTATTTCTCCTCTTCTTCCTCTCCTCTTCTTCTCCTTTCTTCCTCTTCTTATTTTCGTTTTTCCTCTCCTTCTTTTTCTTCTTCTTCCTTTCCTAGCTAGATATATAAAACTTTTCTAAAAATGTAACTTTTGCATATATAAAACTTTTCCATGGATCATCATTTCTCATATATATCCATCTATAGCCACATACATATATAAATGGAAAAAAATGCTATGAACAAAAATACATATATACTTGGTAAATATTCTATGAACATCGTTTCTCATATATATCAATGCATACATCCATGGATCATCATTGCTCATATATCCATAGTCATATATAAAAACTTTCTGTATATGAACAAAAAACTTTCTATGAACAAAAAAACATTTTTGACATATTTAGCACATTCTAAATTTTCCTAACTCTTTTACAAGCACAAAAATTAACATCATTAACTCTTTTACAACCACAAAAATCTAACCATATTTTTTGACATTTTTGACATATTTAGCACATTCTAAATTTTCCTAATTTTGATGTATTTTTTACAAACTTTTCTAAAAATCTAACTTTTGCATATATGTATTTTTAAAACATCATTACAATTGAAAAAATACATACATACATAAAAAAACATGTAAAAAATACATGCATACATATATGAACATACATAAAAAATACATATATCTAAAAAATACATCGCGGCAGGAGCGGCGCGCGGCGACGACGTCGGGCGAGGGCGCGGCGACGGCGAGGGCGCGGGCGACGGCGAGGGCGCGGGCGATGGCGACGACGGGCGCGGGGCAGGGACGGCGCGCGGCGAGGGCGAGGGCGCGGGCGACGGCGACGGCAGGGGCGGCGGGCGGCGTCGGGGTAGCCTGGCGGCGTCGATGTCGTCGAGCGGTCGTCAGGGGCAACTACGAGATGAAGATGAAAATTTTCACAAGTGTTGGTTATATAACCAGAGCTTTGGTCCCGGTTCGTGGCACCAACCGGGACCAATGCCCCCCTTTAGTCCCGGTTGGTGCCACCAACCGGGACCAAAGGTCTCTTTTCAGCAACCCAAAGGGCGGGAAGCGGCGGCCTTTGGTCCTGGTTGGTGGCACCAACCGGGACTAAAGGGGGGCATTGGTTCCGGTTGGTGCCACGAACCAGGACCAAAGGTCTCTTTTCAGTAGCCCAAATGGCGGGAAGCGGCGGCCTTTGGTCCCGGTTGGTGGCAACCGGGACTAAAGGGGGGCATTGGTCCCGGTTCGTGGCACCAACCGGGACCAATGTCCTGCGCCTGCCAAAGCCGCGGTGCGGTGAGATGTTTAGTCCCACCTCGCTAGTCGAGCAGCGGCAGGACCTGTTTATAAGCCCTGCCCCGCCATCTCCATTGAACTTCTGTGAACTGCAGGCCTCTGGGCCTAATCTTGCATTGCTATGCCTGTGGGCCTGCTGGGCCTTCTGCGGGCCTGAATCCTGGCCCATGGATGGGTTTCTAGTCGTATTCAGGCCGTGGTGGCCCAGTAGGTGGCATTTTTTTCCCTTTTTTGTTTTCTTTTTTGCTTTATTTATTTTGCTTTGTTTCTACTTACAACAAAATACTTATTTATTTTATTTTATTTTGTTTCTAATTACTTATTTATTTTACTTTATGATAATTCTTTTTGCTATTAAACTTTCTATCAAAAAAAGTTCTTTATGAAAATTCTTTTTGCTTTTAATGATTTTGAACAGAAAATACTTCGATAATTTTAGTTGCATCAATTTTATATGATTTTAGTTTCAATAATATTAGAGGTTTCTTATAATGTTTTGAACAGAAAATACTTTGTTAATTTTAGTTTCATAAATTTTATTAAAGTTTATTTTATTTTGTTTCTACTTATATATTTTAATAAAGTTTATATTATTTTGTTTCTAATTACTTATTTATTTTATTTGTTATTTTTCATGCATTTACTAATTATTTTGAGCTATAAGACCCTAAAATTGAAAAGCATTTCAAATGAACTTTGAAAAGGTTGAAAGTTGGCATGGTATCATCATTTCATCCACATAGCATGTGCAAGAAAGGTGAGAGGGTTACGGCAAAAACTAGATGCACTTCGTGTACAAAACGGACAATGGTATCATACTCGTCTGTTACAAAGTTGGCATGGTATCATCATAATAGTTGCGGGAGAAAGTCTTCACTTTTTCTTCGCTTGTGTCATTTGCTTATTGCGCCGTAACCATGGATAATCTTCATCGTTTATCAGGATGCTTGGGTCAGCCTTGACTTTGAAGGGAGGAATTTCATGAAACTTTTCATAATCTTCAGACATGTCTGTCTTGCCCTCCACTCCCACAATGTCCCTTTTTCCTGAAAGAACTATGTGGCGCTTTGGCTCATCGTATGATGTATTTTCTTCCTTATCTTTTCTTTTTCTCGGTCTGGTAGACATGTCCTTCACATAGATAACCTGTGCCACATCAATGGCTAGGACGAACGGTTCGTCAGTGTACCCAAGATTGTTCAGATCCACTGTTGTCATTCTGTACTGTGGGTCTACCTGTACCCCGCCTCCTGACACATTGACCCATTTGCACTTAAACAAAGGGACCTTAAAATCATGTCCGTAGTCAAGTTCCCATATGTCCATTATGTAACCATAATATGTGTCCTTTCCCCTCTCGGTTGCTGCATCAAAGCGGACACCGCTGTTTTGGTTGGTGCTCTTTTGATCTTGGGCGATCATGTAAAATGTATTCCCATTTATCTCGTATCCTTTGTAAGTCAATACAGTCGAAGATGGTCCCCTGGACAACGAGTACAACTCATCACAAACAGTGGTGTCACCTCTGAGACGTGTTTCCAACCAACTGCTGAAAGTCCTGATGTGTTCACATGTAATCCAGTCGTCACACTGCTCCGGGTGTTTGGAGCGCAGACTGTTCTTGTGTTCATCGACATACGGGGTCACCAAGGTAGAGTTCTGTAGAACTGTGTAGTGTGCTTGAGACCAAGAATGCTCGTCCCTGCATATTATTGAGTCCGCTCCTAGCATGCCTTTTCCAGTCAGTCTCCCCTCATACCGCGATTTAGGGAGACCTATCTTCTTAAGGCCAGGAATGAAGTCAACACAAAACCCAATGACATCCTCTGTTTGATGGCCCATGGAGATGCTTCCTTCTGGCCTAGCGCGGTTACGGTCATATTTCTTTAGGACTCCCATGAACCTCTCAAAGGGGAATATATTGTGTAGAAATACGGGCCCCAGAATGACAATCTCGTCGACTAGATGAACTAGGACGTGCGTCATGATATTGAAGAAGGATGGTGGGAACACCAGCTCGAAACTGACAAGACATTGCGCCACATCACTCCTTAGCCTTGGTATGATTTCTGGATCGATCACCTTCTGAGAGATTGCATTGAGGAATGTAGATAGCTTCACAATGGCTAATCGGACGTTTTCCGGTAGAAGCCCCCTCAATGCAACCGGAAGCAGTTGCGTCATAATCACATGGCAGTCATGAGACTTTAGGTTCTGGAACTTTTTCTCTACCATATTTATTATTCCCTTTATATTCGACGATAATCCAGTCGGGACCTTCATACTGAGCAGGCATTCAAAGAAGATCTCTTTCTCTTCTTTCATAAGAGCGTAGCTGGCAGGACCTTCATACAGCTTCGGAGGCATGCCGTCTTTTTCGTGCAAACGTTGCAGGTCCTCCCGTGCCTCAGGTGTATCTTTTGTCTTCCCATACACGCCCAAGAAGCCTAGCAGGTTCACGCAAAGGTTCTTCGTCACGTGCATCACGTTGATTGAAGAGCAGACCTCTAGGTCTTTCCAGTAGGGTAGGTCCCAAAATATAGATTTCTTCTTCCACATGGGTGCGTGTCCCTCAGCGTCATTCGGAATAGCTAGTCCGCCGGGACCCTTTCCAAAGATTACGTGTAAATCATTGACCATAGCAAGTACGTGATCACCGGTACGCATGGCGGGCTTCTTCCGGTGATCTGCCTCGCCTTTGAAATGCTTGCCTTTCTTTCGACATTAATGGTTGGTCGGAAGAAATCGACGATGGCCCAGGTACACATTCTTCCTGCATTTGTCCAGGTATATACTTTCAGTGTCATCTAAACAGTGTGTGCATGCGTGGTATCCCTTGTTTGTCTGTCCTGAAAGGTTACTGAGAGCGGGCCAATCGTTGATGGTTACAAACAGCAACGCGTGCAGGTTAAATTCCTCCTGTTTGTGCTCATCCCACATACGTACACCGTTTCCATTCCACAGCTGTAAAAGTTCTTCAACTAATGGCCTTAGGTACACATCAATGTTGTTGCCGGGTTGCTTAGGGCCTTGGATGAGAACTGGCATCATAATGAACTTCCGCTTCATGCACATCCAAGGAGGAAGGTTATACATACATAGAGTCACGGGCCAGGTGCTGTGATTGCTGCTCTGCTCCCCGAAAGGATTAATGCCATCCGCGCTTAAACCAAACCATACGTTCCTTGGGTCAGCTGCAAACTCAGCCCAGTACTTTCTCTCGATTTTTCTCCACTGCGACCCGTCAGCGGGTGCTCTCAACTTCCTGTCTTTCTTACGGTCCTCACTGTGCCATCGCATCAACTTGGCATGCTCTTCGTTTCTGAACAGACGTTTCAACCGTGGTATTATAGGAGCATACCACATCACCTTCGCAGGAACCCTCTTCCTGGGGGGGCTCGCCGTCAACATCACTAGGGTCATCTCGTCTGATCTTATACCGCAATGCACCGCATACCGGGCATGCGTTCAGATCCTTGTACGCACTGCGGTAGAGGATGCAGTCATTAGGGCATGCATGTATCTTCTGCACCTCCAATCCTAGAGGGCATACGACCTTCTTTGTTGCGTATGTACTGTCGAGCAATTCGTTATCCTTTGGAAGCTTCTTCTTCAATATTTTCAATAGCTTCTCAAATCCTTTGTCAGGCACAGCATTCTCTGCCTTCCACTGCAGCAATTCCAGTATGGTACCGAGCTTTGTGTTGCCATCTTCGCAATTGGGGTACAACCCTTTTTGTGATCCTCTAACATGCGATCGAACTTCAGCTTCTCCTTTTGACTTTCGCATTGCGTCCTTGCATCGACAATGACCCGGCGGAGATCATCATCATCGGGCACTGGTTCCTCTTGATCTTCAGCAGCTTCCCCCGCTGCAGCATCATTGGGCACATCGTCTGGTTCCTCTTGATCTTCAGCAGCTTCCCCCGTTGCAGCATCACCGTATTCAGGGGGCACATAGTTGTCATCGTCCTCTTCTTCTTCGCCGTCTTCCATCATAACCCCTATTTCTCCGTGCCTCGTCCAAACATTATAGTGTGGCATGAAACCCTTGTAAAGCAGGTGGGTGTGAAGGATTTTCCGGTCAGAGTAAGACTTCGTATTCCCACATGTAGGGCATGGACAAAACATAAAACCATTCTGCTTGTTTGCCTCAGCCACTTCGAGAAAATCATGCACGCCCTTAATGTACTCGGAGGTGTGTCTGTCACCGTACATCCATTGCCGGTTCATCTGCGTGCATTATATATAATTAAGTGTGTCAAAAACCATTACAGAACATCATGAATAGATAATTAAGTGACCAAATTAATAGAAGTTTATCATCACATTAAAACCAAAGTACATACATAGTTCTCATCTAACAACATATAGCTCTCCAGAGCATCTAATTAATTAAACCATACATTGAAACTATGTAAAACATTTCAATGCGAAAACAAATGCGATCATAATCGCAACCAAGGTAACAGTTGATCCAACGGCATAATGATACCAAGCCTCGGTATGAATGGCATATTTTCTAATCTTTCTAATCTTCAAGCGCATTGCATCCATCTTGATCTTGTGATCATCGACGACATCCGCAACATGCAACTCCAATATCATCTTCTCCTCCTCAATTTTTTTTATTTTTTCCTTCAAGAAATTGTTTTCTTCTTCAACTAAATTTAACCTCTTGACAATAGGGTCGGTTGGAATTTCCGGTTCACATACCTCCTAGATAAGTAAAATCTATGTCACGTTGGTCGGCATAATTTTCATAAACAATAAATGAACCAATAGTTATAAAGATAATATATACCACATCCGAATCATAGACAGGACGAGGGCCGACGGGGGCGGATACCAAAACCATCGCACTATATAATAAGAAGGAATAATAAAAGTAACAAAATTAGACAAGTATCTATCTGAAGTAAGAATTTTTTTTCTTTCAGAAAGAAGATAAGAACAAGAGGCTCACCACGGTGGTGCTGGCGACGAGATCGGCGCGGGCGATCGACGGCGGTGAAGACGGGGACGGGACGTGACGGACCGCTAAACCTAGAAAATCTCGGGGAAAATGGAGCTCGGAGGTCGAGTTTCGAGAGGAGAAAGATTAACTAGTGTGGCTCAGACATTTCATCGAACACCTCATGTGCATAGGAGGTGAGCTGGAGCACCCAAATGCCCTCCCCTCGACGGCCAGAAAAAATAGAGCACTATGGAGTGCTCTGCTGCGGCGATGGGGTATATATAGGCAGCTCATTTGTCCCGGTTCGTGGCTAGAACCGGTACTAAATCCGGGCCTTCTGTCCCGGTTCATGCCAAGAACCGGGACCAATGGTTGTGGGCCAGGAGCGAGGCCCATTAGTCACGGTTCGTGCCTCAAACCGGGACAAATGGTTTCATACGAACCGGGACCAATGCCCACGAGGCCCCGGCCGGCCCCCTAGGCTCACGCACCGGGACGAATGCCCCCATGGGTCCCGGTTCGTGACTGAACCGGGACTAATGGGCTTGCCATGCCTGAACGAAAGCCATGTTTTCTACTAGTGAGTATGCATCCAGGAAAGAGAGCAAATCACAACCTGAAGTGGAGTCCACAATCTGGTCGATGCGCGGCAAGGGAAATGGGTCCTTCAGACAAGCCTTGTTGAGATCTGTGAAATCTATGTAAAGCCTCCATTTTTCGTTAGCCTTGCGAACGACTACTGGGTTTGCTAACCATGTTGGATGCAGTACTCCTCTGACCAGACCAGCTGCCTCAAGCTTCTTAATCTCTTCGGCAATGAACTGTTGCCTCTCTGAGGCTTGCTTTCGAACCTTCTGCTTGACGGGTCGGTCATGCGGGCAGACAACAAGGTGGTGCTCGATTACCTCCCTGGGAACATCGGGGATATCAGATGGTTGCCAGGCAAACACATTGATATTCACCCCCATGAAGGCAAAGAGCGTGCTTTCCTATTTGTCATCAAGGGTGGCACTGATAGTAAAGGTACCATCAATGCCAGCCAGCACTACCGGGACCTTTTTCACATGTGGTGCAGCATCGTTGGATCTCTTGCTGTTGGAACTTTCCGGCAAGTCATCAACAGGCGTAGCGCACTCCGAAGAGGTATGCTTCCCAGATTCCTTGCTGGTGTCCCTGCTATATCCTTCTTCTTTCCTTTGTTTTCCTTGGCGGGGACCGCTGCTGCCGCGGCCTATGCCACGACTGCGTCCCAGTACATCTTATCCACGCAAATGATTCCTTCTTTCTCGTCTGATGGGATGGAAATGACTCCTACCGGCCCTGGCATCTTCAAAGTGTTGTAGGCATAGTGGGATGCCGCCATGAACTTTGCCAGTGATGGGCGTCCGAGGATCCCATTGTACGGCTGGGGGAGGTCGACCACATCAAACACAACCTTCTCAGTCCGGTAGTTCAATTCTCCCCCAAATGTCACTGGCAACATGATCTTTCCCTTGGGATGACTCCTGTCGGGATTGACTCCTTGAAACTTGCCCGTGACCTTGAGTTCTTCCTCTGGTATCTGAAGCTTGCTGATAACCTTTGGGGAAATCAGATTCAAACCAGCCATGCCGTCAACCAACATCTTTGTGACTTTGAGGTTGCGAATTGTCGGTGAGACCAACAACGGCAAACACCCTACCGTGGTGATGCGGTCAGGATGGTCCTCCTCGTCGAAGATGATGGGCGTGCGTGACCATTTGAGCGGCTTCCTAGACTCTGCCGCTAGCTCCACGACATTGACCTCATGTGCCCACCGTTTAAGTTGGCGGTGAGAGGAGTGCAGAGATGCACCCCCGTCAATGCACAGGGCGTCAGTAGCCTTCTGGAATTCATGCTCACTGGTTTCCTCTTCATCCCCTCCATCACTCTCATCATTGCAATTCTCCTTCTTTCGGCCCCTGGTGGGTTTTCCTTGGTTCCGGAGAGCCTTGCAGGGGCGATTTGCTTCACCGCCTCGGCCCTTCCCGCTAGCGCCATTCTAACCTTTTTCCTTATCACGTTTCTCATATTCAGCCCTCTGCTTCTTTACGAGCTGTTCAACCTGATAACACTCTTGGAGATCGTGGCCTTTGGTCCGATGAATCTTGCAATACGGCCCATCGCCTTTCCTAGCCTTCTCGGCAGCCGCAGCCTCCCGGCAGTCAGTGCATGCAGCAGCTTCCTTGCCCGGGGCTTCGGCCTTAGCCTTCTTGCTGGTACTAGGCGTGCCCGATCCTTCGACGGTCATCACTGCCTTATCCTTGCGCCTCTTGTTGCGCTTCTTGCTCTTCTTCTTCTGACTAGTGGTCTCGTCGTTATCCTCTGAGTCGATGTCGACGCAATCTTCCTCTCCAGGGAGTTTCCTCCCCTCCTCCACCCGAGCGCATTTGTCCACCAAGGTGTAAAGCTCCTTCACAGTCTTGGGCAACTGAACATTCATCTTGGAATGTATCCTGCGATTGCGCACATTGGATTGGAGGGCAGCTATCACAACTGCCGGGTGGATATCTGGGATATTTCTGTGGACTCTGCTGAATCTCTGCAAATACTTTAGTAGAGTCTCTCCTTCTTTCTGCTGGAGAAGTTTCAAGTCGCTGGGCCGTCCTGGTTCTTGATGGCCGCCCGTGAAGGCGCCAATGAACTCATGGCACAGGTTAGCCCATGTTGAAATGGAGTTCTCCGGCAGGTGCATCAACCAAGACATCACATTGGACTTGAGTGCCAAAGGGAAGTAGTTGGCAAACACCTTCTCATCTCTTCCCCTGGCAGCTTGAACAACGATTGTGTAGATGCTCAAGAACTCTGCAGGGTTCAGTCTCCCATCATATTTCTCAGGTATCTATGGCCTCAACGTGCGAGCGGACGGCCAACAGACTTGCCGCAGCTCAGGAGTAAAGGTAGGGCACCCCAACCTCGAAAGGCAGGCACCCGCCATCCTCGAGCGCGGGCTCGTCGACGTCGGGGCCATCGCACCCATTAGTCCGGCGGTGGTCGCCGCGGTGTCGCTAGACGATGAAGCGCGCACCTTCCCTCCGCCTGACCTTCGGGGCTCGCCGTTGGCCTTGACGTTCTCAAGGGTCTGAAGAGGCCATCGAGACGTCATCGGGTTCTTGATTTCGCGGCTCCCGCACTGACTGCCGTGGTGGGGACTGCACTGTGAGGGTGGCCCCTTCCGTACGGCCAGCAGCACGAGCTGCCTTCGTCGCCTGGGGAGGCCGTGGCGGGCCAGCTCGCTGCGAGCCCCCAGCCTCGGCAAAGCCAATCAGACTCTGAATGGTGGATCTCCACTCATCCATCTGATCATCTACCGGCGGGAACCTCAACAGCAGCTGGGCCCGCGCCATGGCCTCCGTAGCGGTGCTTGGCATTCGTGATGATGACGTAGACCGCATCATCGCCCGGCTTCTAACGGTGCCGGCGACGACCGCGTCGCGCCTTCGCTGTTGCGAACCAGCCGCTTGGATGGCATGGTGACGCGGTGGAGGCGCTTGAGGGCCAGTGGCTCCATTGGGCACAGTGGCTGGGTCAGCCTGCTCCGGGGGAGGCGCGCGCCCTGCGGTCGCGCCCGTGGCGGGGGCGGCCGGAGGGTGGCGATTCGCCCCAGACCGGGTGCCACCACTGCGGTTGTGCCCTTTGGCGAGGAGAAGAGGTACAGACGGAACAACCCCTTCGTTCGTACCTCGTGGAGCATGACTATTGGGATGTTGTTGATGCTGCTCTTCTCCGGTGCCTCCCGCTCCTACTTCGGCTGCGGGGGAGGTGGTAACAATGCCGCCTGCGCCGACCACGTCCCTTGCAGCGCCCACATCCTTGTGCGCCCCCACATTCCCCGCGCCGTCGGCGGCCGCGGGCGGCGGGGACTTCGAAGTGGACGGGTGAGCTGCGGTACCGGACTTCTTCTTGGGCGCCATAGTCGATGGAGCCGTCGATGATGAAGATGGCGATGAAGATGACGCGTTGCTCATGCTTTAGGGTTCGCGCAAGTGACCCCTTACCTGGCGCGCCAAAAATGTCGTGGGAAACCACGGCCACCTATGGGACCAAGAGCCCCTTTCTGGTTCGGCGGGGGGATGGCACGTTGCACAAAGAGCGGAAGAGCGTGGAACAACACGGCAGAGATCACACGGGCAGTATTTACCTAGGTTCGGGCCGCCGCGAGGCGTAAAACCCTACTCCTGCTTTGGTGGATTGATGGTGGAAAATATGTGGTGAGCGCACCATGTTTACCCGGCAGGGTTGCCTCGGGGCGAGAACGCTACGCACGTACGAGTGTGTGATGGTGTGGATTAGCCAACCCATTCTACGGTTGCCTTGGGCCTCCTTTTATAGATAAAGGGGTCACCACAGTGGCAAATCAGTCATTACGCACTGATTAGATAGCAAACATTGCTATCATACCTAACTCTAGAGGCTGACAGAGCACAATAAATGTGCCACTCAACGTCACATCACAGCTCGCCCGGCAGGCCCTGCCGCACTGTGCCAGCTTCGCACCTGCTTGCTTGACACGTCTCAGGACGGGTGTCGCCTGGAGGTATCTTCTGTAGGAAGTGGCTGCCATGTGGCAAATGGCAGCCATTTTGTCACTTTGGAGCTTGACACCACACTGATCGACGACGTGCGTCATGATGAGGTGGTGCGGTGAAGTGGCTTGCCTCCGTAAGCCCCGGCAGGCCTGTCGGGACGATCCAAAGGCTTGCTTCGGGGGTAACTCCATCTTTGCCAGGCTCGCCTGCCCGGCAAGGGAGGTTTTTTTCCCTTAGCGATATCTTGCCTTTCTGGCTAGTCTTGGTCCTCTTGATCTGCATGTTGGTCCTTCGAAGAACTGATCCCTTATGCTCTAATCTGATCTTAGTGTTGTGATCTTGTTCTTGTCCCTATGCAGTCTGGGCAACGGACTCAGGGTTTGTTGCACCGACAAATATCATATGAAAACCAATATTCAATAAAAACTTCGTGAAAACCATATTTTTAAAGTTTCAAAAAAATCTAAAAATATATGGGATGTTAAGAGAGTGATGTTTTATTGCCACGCAAAATTTCAAGTTGAAACACATTACAATATGTGAGCTATGAAAAAGACAAATTCAACACTGATTTTGTCTTTTTCATAGCTTACATCTCGTAATGTGTTTCAACTCGGAATTTTGTGTGGCAATAAAGCATCATCCTCTTAACATCCCGTATTTTTTTCAGATTTTTTTAAGCTTCAAAACATCTTTCCCTCGTGGTTTTCACTGAATGTTGGTTTCGGTATGATATTCTCCCCAAACTTTACAGGTATTCTATTCGCAAAAAAAAAATTACAGGTATTCACCGAGCAGGAAAATACAACCACGATAGATGTTTGACGCCCAATGCTAACTCTGTACTACACATATTCACATTCACTAGAAATATTTGAACTTGTCTCTATTTCGTACATCTAGGCATCAACCTGACTACTTTACATAAAGAATAATGAATACAATATACAATTGAAGCTTCTACTATCTAACGAACTACGGACGAATCATCTGGACACTACCTGTATGTTGGAAGCATGCCGCTTCAAGAATGAGCTCACATGGCTCCACAGGGAAATTTGGGAACCGAAGAGCCGCACACTAACTGATTTCTTGGACCCTGTCCTGACAAACTCCAGCTCCTTCGACACACCATGTACTTCAAAGCTGGAATCTTCAAGAAATGGGAGGTCAACTGAACCCTCAGACTCCACATTCTTAAGCCATCCTCGGAGCAAATAGTTTATAACCTGACCAAAGACAAAAGTTCAGCGGCCATCATCATCATCGAAACGAGACTCACTGGCCATGAATGTAAACCCGAGTTGGTTTTCACAGCTTTGACTTCACGAATGGTGTAGTTTCTAACAGCTTAAGACCCATGACAACGTAAAGATTGCTTTGGCTGGGTTTAACCAACTAAATCTTTTTTACACGATAATTAGGTTACCGAAATACCTAAGACTTGACTTAGCCTACTAAACTTCTAACTTGACACAATGTTGCACAATAGGGCAGGTTCATGAGCCTAAAACGTTTCCACTGCTGAGGCAAATAAAGAGAGAATATCGCTTGCTTGAATGATAATGTGAAGATGACCTAGGGTTGAATAGGTTGGGCATACAAGATGATTATGAAAACTAACTAACAATCTTGAAGGTTTCTTCTAATATCAGAAAGTAATCCAATAATAAATTACAGACAAGATAGATGTGTTTGCCTACAGCAGATCCTCATCTGTGCTTGGCGCTCCAAGCTAGTGGCCCCTACGGGCCTTGCCTTGACGTAACTGTAAGTTGAACCCCCCATGTCAGCTTCGTTCATTGCATGTAGGTTTCCAATATCTTTTGTTGTTGATTTCTCTTGAACAAAGATTGTTCTGCTGGTTGGCAATCCATTGCATGTGAGGCTAGGCTTGGAGTGCCTTGCTTCGGGTATGAGTACGTTTTTGTTTGGTATGACTTGTATTGTCTTTGTCGAAAAAAATGACTTGTATTGTACCATTGTATCATTGTTAATTTCCTAGCGTGGCTGACTAGTGGGCACTATTGGTCCCAGTGGAGGAGCAAGAGGGTGGACAGGGTGAAGCCACCCTGTATTTTTCCAATAGCCTTTATATCATAGATTTTTTCTTGAAAAATTATGAATAAAATAAATTTATATTAACATTTACATTGTTGGCCCACCCTCGCCCATTAGGTTGGATCCGCCACTGATTGGTCCAATCCGTTGTAAAATATAGAAGTGTAGGTGTGAAATGTTATGTTTACAGAGTATAGTTATGTGAATTGCTTGCTTAAACTATAGTTCTGAAGTGGTTGCTTAAAGTATAGTTTTGACAAAAGAAACGTAGTTCTGTGATAATTACTCTAAAACGAAAGGCAAAATTTACGAAGATATTTTTATATTTTATTTATTTGAACTCATTTTAGGTTTAAATTTGAAAAAAAGAAGGACAATGCACAGGTCCAACAAAGATCTCCTCAAATTTTGGATTGTTAACTGTCGATTTTAAAGTTGCACGTTTGCAGCCTGATGGTAGTTTGCTCTAGATATATGTTAGTACCTTTATATGAATGATCAATGGGAGTATATTGTATAAATACAAAGGGGGGCTATAATTTGCACACGGCAGGCAATAGTTACCTCAGGAACCTCGTCATGAGGACAGTGACCGGCAGGGCTAATTTCATAATAAGGTGCTTCTGGCACCTGTTGCTTGACTCTGATACCCCAATAAGGTGTAACCCACGGGTCTTCTTTCCCATACATAAGGGAAATGGGAATGTCCTGCCTTTGGCACCTGTAGATGATCAGTGTTAAAGTGGAAACTGACATTTGTAAGCAATAGAGCAATTCATCAGGTTGGGCTTTCCATCTCACCTAGATAGTGCCTCCTGAAAGGATATCTGGCCCATTGGAGCAAACATAATGGAGGCAAATGATGCAGCAGCTGCCGGGTGTTCTGTTGTCTCTATAATACGCGAGAACACCTTGTCAACATTTGTTGAGTGGTCAGCATATACTTGCCTGAGTATCTTCTGTATACTTCTTGGGTCGCTTATCTTCTGCCACCTGTATCACAAAGGGATCAATGGGCTATCCAATTTGTAGGATCCAATGCATGGATATTGGATAACAAACATAATCCTAATGATGTTATAATCTCGCATAATTACCATGATATCCTAGTATGTGGAGAGAAATAATAGTACGAGAATTACACTAAATTCCAGGCAGAAGTTCATGGTTTATATGAGAAAGTTTTTGTGTCTGTGTGTGTGTGGGGGGGGGGGGGGGGGGGGGCAAGAGCTGAAGATGTCAGCTTATTGCTAAAATTTCCGTGTTAAAGGTTCAGGTAAACCCTGCACATATATACTATACAAAAGACATGAATCCCATAAAAAATTACTCATTGGAAAAATGTCTATGTTCTAAAACATAATAAGTAACACATACACTGTTTCAGTAAGTTTCCTCACAACTGATGGAAGAGGAAATGTCCCAGCCCATGGAAAAATCTTTGACAAACGAGGAGATCTTGCAGGATTAGGAAGGAAACCCCAAAATGGCGTTGCGTTAAGCAATGTGACCCCCTTTACAAGGTGTGGACTGGATGCAGCTAAATATAGAGCAACAAAACCTCCAAGAGAGTTTCCCACGATATAAACTGGCTCACCGATAACCTGCAAGAGGGTTATAAACCTAGAATAAGATAAATGAGACATAAATCCAACAGTTGAAGATATGCGTCACCGAACTGGCTGCGAATAGGAAGATTCTAAATAGTATGAAAACAAACAAAAAATTGTATGATTGGCATAACAGTCCTGGGAGACGCATTAACATTTACAACTAGCAAAGTTGAACCTGTACCACATAGATCAGTTATATTCCCAGGAACGTTCTTAATCGTATAACCAAAAACCATGAAACATTCACCAAACAGGATGTGTTAAGGATACATCATTTTGCTTTCATTAAGAATTAGTGAGCACCAAAGAAGATTTTCTTTTTTTAAAGGAGGGTGACCCCTGGCCTCTGCATCATTGCGATGCACACAGCCATCAAGCACCAAAGTAGATGATAACATTGTGTTCCAACTGGGAGATTCGCGAGTAAGCAAGAGCTCGATTGTGCAACTATGACGAGTTTGAATATACATGATATTTGTGATTCTTAACCAGCCGACCATAACAACATTTTCACAAGTCTATGTATAGATGTATAGTACTAAGAAAATACCACTTGGTGATCTAACAACAACCACTCATGATGAAGGTAAAATAGCTAACTTGCTCCGTAAAAAAACTAACTTGCTAATTATCGCAGGACTTCCAGAGAGTGCAAAGCACAAGAAGATTTGTTAACGTGAAAGACATATTAGCAAAAACAATACTGGATGAAACAACAAACATTCCAAAATGGTACCTCTTCAATGAAGTGCTGGACCTGGTCACGCCACAAGTCTACAGAGTACACCAATTCATCTGCCCATGGTTGTGAATCTTGTCCAAAACCCCAATATGATTCCTCATCCTTCTCTCCTGCCATGGCCTTAGGAGCAGGGTCTTCACACGGCAATGACATTCCCTGTCCCAGAAAATCCATCGTCCACACCTTGTAATCACGGCCAAGATCCATCAATTGCTTCTCAAAATGGAACGTGCCCACTCCAAAACCTGGTAGAAAAAGCACTGCTGGCGCCTTGCTGTTCTTGGTGCCAGACTTCTCGTAGTATACCGTCAGCTTCGGCCTCCACTCCCACAAACCAGTGCTGATTTGGGAACTGTCTGGCCCTTCTGGCAGACCAGGAATCGCCACTTTCTCGATCTGGCCTGCCTTCTTGGAGATGCCCTGGAGGGCAGCATCGACATCGCTTACATCAAAGCTGCGGCTGACATGAAGCTTTCCTGAATCACCTGGATTTGAAGCTCTCCCAACACAGAGCACTGCGCTTTTCCTTGGCCGAGTAAGCTTGGTATGCCGCGGACCAACACCGGTACCCAGAAACCTCCGAGCACTGGTAGGTGTTTGATGAAATGCCAAGCAAGAATGGCTGGAAGAAACCACTTCCATGGCCGCTTCGGTGGCTAGCACACTGGTTCTGCAACAGAGGAGCGAACAAAATTTACAAAGTTGCTCCGGAATGAAGAATTCCACAGGCTATATGGGGTACATGGTCGGAGAAATGAAAGCAATACTTTTGCTGTCATATACTATGAGAGATCCAGTGGAGTTAAGCTAAACAAGGATCCGAAACAACACTTGGGTTCAGCAGTTAACTGAATCCGAGTATTCAACTCTTAACGGATGACCAATTGTATGCTAATTACTCTGACAAAAGGCGGTACCAGATTGGTACCATTTTCTTTGCACGAAAATGGTACTGTACTATGAACAAGCAGGGGCGGACCCAGCGTTGGGCATGGGACTTCAGCTGAACTCAAATTTTCTTTCGTTTAAGCATGACTTGGGCTGGACTTCTCACGTGAAAAAGAAGAACGCCAGAACAAAACACTGTGAATTAACAGTCGGGGCAAGTTAGGGTTCCTCACCAGTAAAAGGAGTCGGTCTAGCTCCGGTTGGATCTCCACGCCACGGCAGCACAGTAGAGCGGAGGAGGAGGAGGAGGAAGAGCTCCTTCCAGGTGGCGTGCTTCGGTGCCCGAGGCGTGTTCGGCGGAGGACGGAACAGATGTGGTGCTACTAGTAAAGGGCGAGGACCGACGGGGGTGGTTTTGATCTGGAAGGCCTTGGTGCACCATCAAATTCTTGCGTTCAGATCACTCCTACCGAACTCATTTTGCGTACGGGTAACTCCTACCTCCGCTTGTCTTCTTCCCCCTCTCCACATCCCGCTCCTGGCTCTGCAGCTTCCAACCCCGTCTTCCTCGACCACTCGTTCTTCCCACTCTCCACGGAGATACCCCACCAACCCGTCGGAATATCTGGTGGACGGCACGGGGTGGAGCCACCTGTCTTGTACCGGAGGTTTTGCCGCACATAATCATGCACGTGTTCTGCACAGATCATTCACACCCACACAGATGATTCCACAGTCAATACTAGTAGTATCTCCGGTATCTCTAAAAGGCCGAGTATCCGCAAAAAAAATCTTACAATTTATACATCCACACAGATGATTCCACGGTCAATGTTGTATCTCCGACATCTAGAAAAACGAGTATCCGGGAAAAAAATAGGAGGGGGGGGGGGGGGTTCTGGTTTTTAGAAACTGCCATGGCACTTCCTTCAACTTTTTTTTGGGGCTTTCTGAAAATTGTCATTCATCAGATGGAGATTGTACTGCTCAAGGGTGGTTCGCGAGGATGCGAGGATGCTCCCCCTGACGAATGGCAGGATGATAACGTTCCCTTGCAAATTATACATGATGTGCCTGCTATACCCCATCAGTTTTTTTAGGTTAGCAGAAGCCAGAAGGGCTAGTAAGATTTCATCGAAGAAGAAGAAATTGATGGTCTACAGACAGAAGTTATATGCAGTTTGGGTTGCGATTGTCTGCCCGTGCGAGTGGTGGATTGCAGAGACGGTGGGTTATTCAAGGAATGTTGGCTAGGTGGTTGCCTCTTCACCATCGATGTCGAGGGCGGGGGGAGGGGGGTCCTCCTCATCCCCTAGCGGTTTCGTTTTTCTCCCCATCGTCGCTGGTGATGGTGGATCGGTGTGTTTGCCTTTTTGTCTTGGATTCCATTGCTTTGGGTTGGGCGGTAGCGGATTCGATCGGCGTGGATGGCGGCGATGGTGGTGATGACGGTGCAGAATTAGCCAATTTGGTGGCGGTGGTGGCACACCAAAGGTGTGGCTGTCATGCGATGGGTGGGGATGACGCGGCTGCAGGAGCGAATTTGTTTTACTACACTAGCCTAGGTGTTGCATATTTGCAACACTTGGCGCCCCATTTAGGTGGTGATATTTGAAGTAAAAGATGCAGATAGGGCACCAATTGGAGCACTATTTTGGTCAAAAAGTGGTCTCGGCTTATTATACAACACCTATTGGAGATGCTCTGACAGTGGGCTATGCAGGGCATGGTAGCTAGGTGAATGTCGGGGTGGCAGCCCCAGATTTGTGTTGGTCGATGTGTCTGTTGTCGGACTCTCTTCACCATCGGTGTCGGGGTGGCCCAGTCCTGCTCCTCCCATAGCGGTTTGATTTCTCGCCCCGTCGGCCATGGTGTTGGTTGGGCGGCATGTTTGGCGTTGCATTTTGTCTTGGGTTTCGTCGCTTGGCGGTCGGTGAGGCCCATTTGCCATTTGTATGTGATATTCGTCTGGTTTTACCTAATAAGTTGGACAACTCCGTTCTTCTATATGAATAGTTAAAGCGCCCACCATTTTCTCAAAAAAACATTGACGGTTGTATGATCAAAGGATTGAAGGAGCTAAAAAGATAAAACAACCAAACCGCACTAAAAGGACCAGTGGTTTGCAACTGGGCATAAGCTTTGCTTAACACCCCAAGCCTAGGAATGAATGGACTCAACCGGTGCTAAAGGGAATGGGGTTTCTAACAAGTATCCAGTGATCGCCTCTTTATCTTTAGTTCGGACAACTGTAACTTTAGCGCGAAGCTCTTTATGCTTGAAGATCCTATTATTCCGTTCTAACGAAATTCCCAGCAAACAAGCATCGTAAGCGACCTGACCACTTTTCGAATCACTGCATCAGCACAGTGATGTAACTATTGCATCCAATCAACAAACTGCAATGAAGGCATGGCCAACGCTCCATATTGGATTATTGCCCGAACACACCACCTCAGTTCAGACACTCCACCGCAACCCAACATGTTTCTTGCAGAGTGAAACGGGGTCCTTTAGAGAAATCTGATTCCTCACTAACAAAAGCTAACTGTAGACGGTAAAAGTAAGATGAAGATGAGATTATGCAGGGGTAGATCACTCAGGGTAGAGAGGTCGGATGCGGAGAAGATGAAATGGTGGGTCCTAGTGGAAATGATGGTGATCTCCTATAGTTGCTTCATAAAATTGTACTTAGGCATGGTGCAAGAAGCCCCTCTCTCTCTGTGTGTTTCTCTCTCCATGTGCATCTAATGCCACTTACATTTAACTCTAGACCATCTAGTTGGACATATCATGTAATTTTTGTTGTATTTTAATATGGTTCATTGCTGAATTTATTCAGCTCTTAAACTGGTCAATGTTTTCTCAACATTTTGTGTTGCCTGATAACCCACAAGTATAGGGATCGCAACAGTTTTTGAGGGTAGAGTATTCAACCCAAGTTTATTGATTCGACACAAGGGGAGCCAAAGAATATTCTCAAGTATTAGCAGTTGAGTTGTCAATTCAACCACACCTGGATAACTTAATATCTGCAGCAAAGTATTTAGTAGCAAAGTAGTATGGAAGTAACGGTAACAGTAGCAAAAGTAACGGTAGTAGTTTTGTAGTAATTGTAACAGTGGCAACGGCAAAGTAACTAAGCAAAGAGCAATATGTGAAAAGCTTGTAGGCATTGGATAGGTGATGAATGATTAAGCCGGATGCGATTATTCATGCAACAGTTATAACATAGGGTGACACAGAACTAGCTCCAATTCATCAATGTAATGTAGGCATGTATTCCGAATATAGTCATACGTGCTTATGGAAAAGAACTTGCATGACATCTTTTGTCCTACCCTCCCGTGGCAGCGGGGTCCTATTGGAAACTAAGGGATATTAAGGCCTCCTTTTAATAGAGTACCGGACCAAAGCATTAACACATAGTGAATACATGAACTCCTCAAACTACGGTCATCACCGGGAGTGGTCCCGATTATTGTCACTTCGGGGTTGCCGGATCATAACACATAGTAGGTGACTATAGACTTGCAAGATAGGATCAAGAACTCACATATATTCATGAAAACATAATAGGTTCAGATCTGAAATCATGGCACTCGGGCCCTAGTGACAAGCATTAAGCATAGCAAAGTCATAGCAACATCAATCTCAGAACATAGTGGATACTAGGGATCAAACCCTAACAAACTAACTCGATTACATGATAAATCTCATCCAACCCATCACCGTCCAGCAAGCCTACGATGGAATTACTCACGCACGGCGGTGAGCATCATGAAATTGGTGATGGAGGATGGTTGATGATGACGATGGCGACGGATTCCCCTCTCCGGAGCCCCGAACGGACTCCAGATCAGCCCTCCCGAGAGAGATTAGGGCTTGGCGGCGGCTCCGTATCGTAAAACGCAATGAATCCTTCTCTCTGATTTTTTTCTCCCCGAACGTGAATATATAGAGTTGGAGTTGAGGTCGGTGGAGCACCAGGGGGCCCACAAGGCAGGGGCGCGCCCAGGGGGTAGGCGCGCCCCCACCCTCGTGGACAGGGTGTGGGCCCCCTGGCCTTGATTCTTTCGCCAGTATTTTTTATTATTTCCAAAAATAATCTCCGTGAAGTTTCAGGTCATTCCGAGAACTTTTATTTCTGCACAAAAATAACACCATGGCAATTCTGCTGAAACAGCGTCAGTCCGGGTTAGTTCCATTCAAATCATGCAAGTTAGAGTCCAAAACAAGGGCAAAAGTGTTTGGAAAAGTAGATACGACGGAGACGTATCAACTCCCCGAAGCTTAAACCTTTGCTTGTCCTCAAGCAATTCAGTTGATAAACTGAAAGTGATAAAGAAAAACTTTTACAAACTCTGTTTGCTCTTGTTGTTGTAAATATGTAAAGCCAGCATTCAAGTTTTCAGCAAAGATTATGACTAACCATATTCACAATAACATTTAGGTCTCATGTTTACTCATATCAATGGCATAATCAACTAGCGAGCAATAATAATAAATCTCGGATGACAACACTTTCTCAAAACAATCATAATATGATATAACAAGATGGTATCTCGCTAGCCCTTTCTGAGACCGCAAAACATAAATGCAGAGCACCTTTGAAGATCAAGGACTGACTAAACATTGTAATTCATGGTAAAAGAGATCCAGTCATAGTCATACTCAATATAAATTAATAGTAATGGATGCAAATGACAGCGGTGCTCTCCAGCTGGTGCTTTTTAATAAGAGGGTGATGACTCAACATAAAAGTAAATAGATAGGCCCTTCGCAGAGGGAAGCAGGGATTTGTAGAGGTGCCAGAGCTCGATTTTTGAAATAGAGATGAATAATATTTTGAGCGGCATACTTTCATTGTCAACATAACAACCGAGAGATCTCGATATCTTCCATGCTACACACATTATAGGCGGTTCCCAAACAGAATGGTAAAGTTTATACTCCCCCTCCACCAACAAGCATCAATCCATGGCTTGCCGAAACAACGGGTGCCTCCAACTAACAACAATCCTGGGGGAGTTTTGTTTGCAATTATTTTGATTTGATTTGCTTAAAGCATGGGATTGGGCATCCCGGTGACCAGCCATTTTCTCGTGAGTGAGGAGCGGAGTCCACTCCTCTTGAGAATAACCCGCCTAGCATGGAAGATACAGACAACCCTAGTTGATACATGAGCTATTCGAGCATACAAAACAGAATTTCATTTGAAGGTTTAGAGTTTGGCACATACAAATTTACTTGGAACGGCAGGTAGATACCGCATATAGGAAGGTATGGTGGACTCATATGGAATAACTTTGGGGTTTAAGGGATTGGATGCACAAGCAGTATTCCCGCTTAGTACAAGTGAAGGCTAGAAAGAGACTGGGAAGCGACCAACTAGAGAGCGACAACAGTCATGAACATGCATTAAAATTTATAAACATTGAGTGCAAGCATGAGTAGGATATAATTGACCATGAACATAAATATCGTGGAGGCTATGTTGATTTTGTTTCAACTACATGCGCGAACATGTGCCAAGTCAAGCCACTTGAATCATTCAAAGGAGGATACCACCCTACTATACCACATCACAACCATTTTAATAGCATGTTGGCACACAAGATAAACCATTATAAACTCCTAGCTAATTAAGCATGGCATAAGCAACTATAATCTCTAATTTTCATTGCAAATATGTTTCTTCATAATAGGCTGAATCAGGAATGATGAACTAATCATATTTACAAAGACAAGAGAGGTCGAGTTCATACCAGCTTCTCTCATCTCAATCAGTCCATCATATATCGTCATAATTGCCTTTCACTTGCACGACCGAACAATGATAATAATAATAATAGTACACGTGCTTTTGACTAAGCTGGAATCTGCAAGCATTTAATACAAAGGAGAAGACAAGGTAATATGGGATCTTGGTTAAATCAACAATAATGTATATAAGAGCCACTTCAACATTTTCATTATGGTCTTCTCCTATCGACCCCCAAAGAAAAGAAAAGAAATAAAACTATTCACACGGGAAAGCTCCCAACAAACAAAAGAAGAACAGGAAATCTTTTTGGGTTTTTTCTTTTAGTTACTACTACAATATGAAAAGTAAACTAGCTAAAAGCTACAACTAATTTTTTTTATTTTTCTTAAGGTTTTTCGAACACACAAGAAGAAAGCATAAAAAGGATAATAAACTAGCGTGGATATTACAGTGAAAAAGTATGAGCACCGACAACTAGCATGAGTGTGTGAATATGAATGTAATGTCAGTGAGAAATACGTACTCCCCCAAGCTTAGGCTTTTGGCCTAAGTTGGTCTATGCCCATGGATCAAAGTTGTAGCTGGGGTCGCACTGAGAAGGAGCCTCGGGTTGCCACTGGTTGGCAATCTCCTCCGGATCCCACTGGTAAACAGACTGTCGTGAAGGATCAAATTGTGGTTCTGGCTCTGGCTCTGTAGCTGGTGTGGGGTTCTGGTAGGCATGAAATGCCTCCGGCTGAACAAGGTACTTGCCTGTAGATAAGTCAAACAAAGGAGCAGGTAAAGTAATAATCTCAGGGCGAATTTTATCAAATATCAGTTTGTACTTAAGCGTCTTTTCCCTATTCTTAACGATAAAATCATGTTCTACCATACTCTTATAGTCTAGAAAAACAGGAGGTAGCAACTTTTCTTCTTTCTCATAATGCCTAATAGGTATGTTAAAGTGTGCAGCGAGACGCGAGGCGAAGATACCTCCCAAGATGGAAACCTTCGTGCGGTTAAGACTTAACCGTTTGGCAACGATAACACCTAGGCTAAAGGAGTTATCACGAAACAAGGCATGGCCCAAAATAACAATATCAGGGGTGCTGAGGTTTCCACAGTTTCCGCGACCAATTAAACATCTACTAGCAAATATCGCAAAGTAACGCAGAACCGGAAAATGTATGCTAGTAATTCTTGCGTCGGAAACTTTCCTTGTTTCCCCTACAACAATCATATCAATAAACCCTTCCACATCATTGCGATGTGGTTCCTCTATGCTGCCAGCAAGGGGTATCTTACAAACCCAGCAGAAATCAGAAAGGGACATCTCCTTATGCTCATCATATAAATAAAATTCCACTGAAGGTGGTGATCTCCTAGCATGGAAATGAAAATTTTGCACGAAAATATTAGTGAGTAAGAGATACTGTTCGCGCTGGTCGCGGAGGAAGTCGGTGAGGCCCGCATTCTCAACCAAAGAATAAAAATCATCATGAATCCCGACTACTGTTAAGAACTCATCACAAGGCCATTCACATGGCCGAACTTCCGCGGTACGAGGGAGATTATATTTGGGCCTCTTATCCTCCTCACTTTGCTTATCCCTCGAGCTTCGGCTTGAAGAGCCCCTCAATAATCTCTTCATCATTTTCTGAAAATTTCTAAAAAATTAGTAACTTCAAATAAAGGTGAACCAAACTCAACAAAATTGATAGCAACTACTCCCACAAGTGCCTAGAGACTATATCATGCATTAGAACTACTTGGGACCATATAAATTTGACATGCAAGCTCAAGAACAGGGTCACCTAGGCAGCAAAAATTTGCAAAGCACTAGAACGAAAACTAATTGGACCATTGGAGGAGTCACATACCGAAGAACAATCCCCCAAAGCAGTTTTGTGAGTGGAGCTTTGAGCTAGGAGATCGAAAATCGCAGCAAAATGAGCTAGAACTCGTGCTTGAGCTGGTTGGTGATTTTTTTGGGAGGAAGAAGGGGTGTGTGGTGGCTGGAATAAGTGGAGGGGAGCCACCATGGGCCCACGAGGCAGGGGGGCCTGCCCAGGGGGGTTGGCGCACCCTGGACCCTCGTGGCCAGGTGCTTGCTCCCCCTGTTGTGTTCTCAGTGCCAGATATTCTCAAATATTCCATAAAAAATCATATTTCAATTTTGGGGCATTTGGAGAACTTTTATTTTCGGGGTACTTTTGATTGCACGGATAAATCAGAAAACTGGTAGAATATACTAATTTTGCTTTACTTAATCTAAATAACAGAAAGTAAAAGGAGGGTACAGAAGGTTGTGCCTTCTAACTTCATCCATCTCATGCTCATCAAAAGGAATCCACTAACAAGGTTGATCAAGTCTTGTTAACAAACTCATTCCGAATAACATGGAACCGGAGAAATTTCGAATAACACTATGTTACCTCAACGGGGATATGCACATCCCCAACAATAAGAATATCATATCTCTTTTTGACAGTAGGAAGAGGAAATTCAAAACCTCCAATAGTAATAGTTGAAATTTTTCCAATAGAATTGATACTGTGGACTTGAGGTTGTTTCCTCGGAAAGTGTACCGTATGCTCATTACCATTGACATGAAAAGTGACATTGCCTTTGTTGTAATCAATAACAGCCCCTGCAGTATTCAAAAAGGGTCTTCCAAGAATAATAGACATACTATCGTCCTCGGGAATATCAAGAATAACAAAGTCCGTTAAAATAGTGACGTTTGCGACCACAACAGGCACGTCCTCACAAATACCGACAGGTATAGCAGTTGTTTTATCGGCCATTTGCAAAGATATTTCAGTAGGTGTCAACTTATTCAAATCAAGTCTACGATATAAAGAGAGAGGCATAACACTAACACCGGCTCCAAGATCACATAAAGCAGTTCTAACATAGTTTCTTTTAATTGAGCATGGTATAGTTGGTACTCCTGGATCCCCAAGTTTCTTAGGTATTCCACCCTTAAAAGTAAAATTAGCAAGCATGGTGGAAATTTCAGCTTCCGGTATCTTTCTTTTATTTATAACAATATCCTTCATATACTTAGCATAAGGATTCATTTTAAGCATATTAGTCAAACGCATACGCAAAAAGATAGGTCTAATCATTTCAGCAAAGCGCTCAAAATCCTCATCATCCTTTTTCTTGGATGGTTTGGGAGGAAAAGGCATGGGTTTCTGAACCCATGGTTCTCTTTCTTTACCATGCTTCCTAGCAACAAAGTCTCTCTTATCATAACGTTAATTCTTTGATTGTGGGTTATCAAGATCAATAGCAGGTTCGATCTCTACATCATTGTCATCACTAGGTTGAGCATCAACATGAACATCATCATTAACATTATCACTAGGTTCATGTTCATCACCAGATTGTGTATCAGCATCAGAAATAGAAATATCATTGGGATTCTCAGGTGTGTCAATAACAGGTTCACTAGAAGCATGCAAAGTCCTATCATTTTTCTTTTTCTTCCTTTTAGAAGGACTAGGTGCATTAACATTAGTTCTCTGAGAATCTTGCTCAATTCTCTTAGGGTGGCCCTCAGGATACAAAGGTTCCTGAGTCATTTTACCCCCTCTAGTCATAACTCTAACAGCATTATCATTCTTCTTATTATTTAATTCATTGAGCAAATCATTCTGAGCTTTAAGTACTTGTTCTACTTGAGTGGTAACCATAGAAGCATGTTTACTAATGAGTTTAAGTTCACCTTTAACTCTAGACATATAATCACTCAAGTGTTCAATCATATAAGCATTGCGTTTTAATTGTCTACCAAAATAAGCATTGAAATCTTCTTGCTTAACCATAAAATTATCAAACTCATCTAAGCATTGGCTAGCAAACTTAGTAGGCGGGATTTCAGCTTTATCATATCTATAGAGAGAATTTACCTTTGCTACCTGTGTAGGGTTATCAAGACCATGTATTTCTTTGATAGGTGGTAAATTAAGGCCATGTATTTCTTCAACAGGAGGTAAATTCTTAACATCTTCAGCTTTTATACCTTTTTCTTTCATAGATTTCTTTGCCTCTTGTATATCTTCAGGACTGAGAAATAGAATACCCCTTTTCTTCGGAGTTGTCTTAGGAGTTGGTTCAGGGAGTGTCCAATTATTTTCATTCGTCAACATATTATTCAATAGAATTTCAGCTTCATCAATGGTTCTTTCCCTGAAAACACAACCAACACAACTATCCAGGTGGTCTCTGGAAGCATCGGTTAGTCCATTATAAAAGATATCAAGTATTTCATTTTTCTTGAGAGGATGATCAGGAAAAGCATTAAGTAATTGGAGAAGCCTCCCCCAAGCTTGTGGGAGACTCTCTTCTTCAATTTGCACAAAATTATATATATCCCTTAAAGCAGCTTGTTTCTTATGAGCAGGGAAATATTTAGCAGAGAAGTAATAAATCATATCCTGGGGACTACGCACACAACCAGGATCAAGAGAATTAAACCATGTCTTAGCATCACCCTTTAATGAGAACGGAAATAATTTAAGGATATAGTAGTAACAAGTTTTCTCATCATTAGTGAATAGGGTGGCTATATCATTTAATTTAGTAAGATGTGCCACAACAGTTTCATATTCATATCCATAGAAAGGATCAGATTCAACCAGAGTAATTATCTCAGGATCAACAGAGAAATCATAATCCTTATCAGTAACAAAGATAGGTGAAGTAGCATAAGCAGGGTCATATTTCATTCTAGCATTCAGAGATTTTTCTTTAAGCTTAACTAATAATTTCTTAAGATCACTCCTATCATTGCAAGCAAGAAAGTCTCTAGCAGTTTCTTCATCCATAGAATAACCCTCAGGCACAACAGGCAATTCATATCTAGGGGGAGAATCTTCATCATCACTTTCGTCGATATTATCAGTTTCAATAATTTCATTCTCTCTAGCCCAAGCATGTTGTTCATCAAGGAATTCACCTAGTGGCACAGTATTATCAAGCATAGAAGTAGTTTCATCATAAGTATCATGCATAGCAGAAGTGGCATCATCAATAACATGCGACATATCAGAATTAATAGCAGAAGCAGGTTTAGGTGTCGCGAGCTTACTCAAAACAGAAGGTGAATCAAGTGCAGAGCTAGATGGCAGTTCCTTACCTCCCCTTGTAGTTGAGGGATAAATTTTGGTTTTCTCGTCTTTCAAGTTCCTCATAATGACCAGCAGATATAAATCCCAAGTGACTCAAAGAATAGAGCTATGCTCCCCGGCAACGGCGCCAGAAAATAGTCTTGATAACCCACAAGTATAGGGGATCGCAACAGTTTTCGAGGGTAGAGTATTCAACCCAAATTTATTGATTCGACACAAGGGGAGCCAAAGAATATTCTCAAGTATTAGCAGTTGAGTTGTCAATTCAACCACACCTGGATAACTTAATATCTGCAGCAAAGTATTTAGTAGCAAAGTAGTATGGAAGTAACGGTAACAGTAGCAAAAGTAACAGTGGCAGTTTTGTAGTAATTGTAACAGTGGCAACGACAAAGTAACTAAGCAAAGAGCAATATGTGAAAAGCTCGTAGGCATTGGATCGGTGATGAATGATTAAGCCGGATGCAATAGTTATAACATAGGGTGACAGAGAACTAGCTCCAATTCATCAATGTAATGTAGGCATGTATTCCGAATATAGTCATACGTGCTTATGGAAAAGAACTTGCATGACATCTTTTGTCCTACCCTCCCGTGGCAGCGGGGTCCTATTGGAAACTAAGGGATATTAATGCCTCCTTTTAATAGAGTACCGGACCAAAGCATTAACACATAGTGAATACATGAACTCCTCAAACTACGGTCATCACCGGGAGTGGTCCCGATTATTGTCACTTCGGGGTTGCCGGATCATAACACATAGTAGGTGACTATAGACTTGCAAGATAGGATCAAGAACTCACATATATTCATGAAAACATAATAGGTTCAGATCTGAAATCATGGCACTCGGGCCCTAGTGACAAGCATTAAGCATAGCAAAGTCATAGCAACATCAATCTCAGAACATAGTGGATACTAGGGATCAAACCCTAACAAAACTAACTCGATTACATGATAAATCTCATCCAACCCATCACCGTCCAGCAAGCCTACGATGGAATTACTCACGCACGGCGGTGAGCATCATGAAATTGGTGATGGAGGATGGTTGATGATGACGATGGCGACGGATTCCCCTCTCCGGAGCCCCGAATGGACTCCAAATCAGCCCTCCCGAGAGAGATTAGGGCTTGGCGGCGGCTCCGTATCGTAAAACGCGATGGATCCTTCTCTCTGATTTTTTCTCTCCCCGAACGTGAATATATAGAGTTGGAGTTGAGGTCGGTGGAGCACCAGGGGGCCCACGAGGCAGGGGGCGCGCCCAGGGGGGTAGGCGCACCCCCACCCTCGTGGATAGGGTGTGGGACCCCTGGCCTTGATTCTTTCGCCAGTACTTTTTATTATTTCCAAAAATAATCTCCGTGAAGTTTCAGGTCATTCCGAGAACTTTTATTTCTGCACAAAAATAACACCATGGCAATTCTACTGAAAATAGCGTCAGTCCGGGTTAGTTCCATTCAAATCATGCAAGTTAGAGTCCAAAACAAGGGCAAACGTGTTTGGAAAAGTAGATACGATGGAGACGTATCATTGCCTTGGCATGTGATTTTTTTTATGATTTAATGTGACTGGCTTACTTTGTTTCATGTGCCAAGATCTGGATGTTTGCAAAAGTGAAACTAGAGGTGTTGAGTTGCATCAGACATTACTGGACACTTCGGAGTTCTGGAGGATCCATGAAGTTTGTAAGGCCAGAGACCACCTACTTCATGCAAAGATTTGCCCTGATTCAGGTCTCAACCTTGGTTGGTTAGGTGGGCTTAGACCTTTTTGTGAGAAAATTTCTGATTTATTAATCTTCAATTATAGCAATGTTCGAAATATGCCCTAGAGGCATAATAATAAAGTGGTTATTATTATATTTCCTTAATCATGATAAAGGTTTATTATTCATGCTATAATTGTACTGATCGGAAACTTAAATACATGTGTGGATACATAAACAAATACCAAGTCCCTAGTAACCTCTACTAGACTAGCTCGTTGATCAAACAATGGTTAAGGTTTTCTGATCAGAGACATGAGTTGTTGTTTGATAACGGGATCACATCATTAGGAGAATGATGTGATGGACAAGACACATTCGTTAGAATAGCATATGATCGTTCAGTTTATTTCTACTGCTTTCTTAATGTCAAATACATGTTCCTTCGACCATGAGATCATGCAACTCCCGTACTCCGGAGGAATGCCTTGTGTGTATCAAACGTCACTTTGTAACTGGGTGATCATAAAGGTGCTCTACAGGTATTTCCGAAGGTGTCTGTTGAGTTGCCATGGATCGAGATTGGGATTTGTCATTCCGTATGATAGAAAGGTATCTCTTTTCCCTCTCGGTAATACAACATCACAAGAAGCTTGCAAGCAAAGTGACTAAGGAGTTAGTTACAAGATGATGTATTGAAGGAGTAAAGAGACTTGCCGATAACGAGATTGAACTAGGTATGGGGATACCGACGATCGAATCTCGGGCAAGTAACATACCGATGAACAAAGGGAACTACGTATGTTGTCATAAAGGTTCGACCGATAAAGATCTTCGTAGAATATGTAGGAGCCAATATGGGCATCCAGGTCCTGCTATTGGTTCTTGACCAGAGAAGCATCTTGGTCATGTCTACATCATTCTCGAACCCGTAGGGTACGCACTTTTAACGTTCATTGATGATATAGTATTATATGAGTTATGTATGTTGGTGACCGAATGTTGTTCGGAGTTCCGGATGAGATCACGACATGACGAGGAGCTCCAAAAAGGTCCGGAGGTAAAGATTGGTATATAGGATGATGTTTGGGCCAAGGGGTAAGGCCCACGGGGCTTTAGGTTGGTGCAAAAGGAAGTTTTGCGGAGGCCAGGGACCAGACGCCAGGGACCCTGGCATCTGGCCCTCGGCCAGACGTTGAGGACCATGGCGTCTGGGCCAGACGCCGAGGATCATGGCGTCTGGTTCTGGAATCCGAGAAGGACTCTTCCTTGTGTTCCAACCCGACTTTGGGGAGGCCCTCTCCCCAAGTAACGACCCCAAGGCTCAACATATAAATAGAGGAGCAGGGCTAGCCCCTAGAACACAAATTTTTGAGCCTCCTCTAGTTGATCTATTTCTAGTTCTAGTTCTAGTTAGTCCTAGTTGACTAACTAGAGCTAGCCCTAGCAACCTCTAATACTCATAATTATAAGTCCAGTGTGGTTCTAATCTCCTCCCTCTAGTTCATCCTCCGCTCTAAATCCATTGTGCTTGGCGAAGCCCTGCGGAAATAGTTTCACCACCACCGTCACCATGCCGCCATGCTGCCGGAACTCGTCTACTACTTCTCCTATCTTGCTGGATCAAGAAGTACAGGACGTCATCAAGATGAATGTGTGCTGAACGCGGAGGTGCCGTACGTTCGGTGCTTGATCGAAATGGATCATGAAGGTGTACGACTACATCAACCGCGTCGATAAACACTTTTGCTTAGCGATCTACAAGGGTATGTAGATGCTCTCCCCCTCTCGTAGCTATGCATCTCCATGGATAGATCTTACGGGTGCGTAGAAATTTTTTCTTTTCCATGCAACGTTTCCCAACAATGGTATCAGAGCCTGGTGTATGCACGAGTAGAACACAAAGGAGTTGTGGGCGGTGATGTTCATATTTCTTATCACCTATGTCTTATTTTGATTCGGTGGTATTGTGGGATGAAGCGGCTCGGACCAACCTTACATGTCCACATACATGAGACCGGTTCCATCGACTAACATGCAACTTGTTTTGCATAAAGGTGGCTGGCGGGTGTCTGCCTCTCCTACTTTAGTTGAATCTAATTTGACTACGACGGCCCTTAGAGAAGGTTAAATTAGCAACTGGATAATCATTGTTGTGGTTTTGCCTAGGTAAGAACGGTTCTTGCTAGTTACCCATAGCAGCCACGTAAAACATGCAACAACAAGGTAGAGGATGTCTAACTTGTTTTTGCAGGGCATGTGGTGATGTGATATGGTCAAGATGTGATACGATATATTTTGATGTCTGAGATGATCATGTTTTGTAATAATTTCACGACTTCCATGTCGATGAGTATGAAAACCGGCAGGAGCCTTAGGGTTGTCTTTAATTATTGTATGACCCGTGTGTCAATCACTTAGCGCCATGTAATTGCTTTAGTTTATCGCTATGCGTTAGCAATAGTTGTAGAAGCAATAGTTGGCGAGACGACCCCGACACAACGATGGAGATCAAGGTGTCGCATCGGTGACTATGGAGACCATGTTGTTGCTTTGGAGATGGAGATCAAAAGCACAAGATGATGATGGCCATATCATGTCACATATTCTGATTGCATGTGATGTTTATCCTTTTTGCATCTTATTTTGCTTAGAACGACGGTAGCATTATAAGATGATCCCTTCACTTAATTTCAAGACAAAAAGTGTTCTCCCCGAGTATGCACCATTGCTAAAGTTCGTCATTTCGAGCACCTGTGATGATCGGGGGTGATAGACTCTACGTTCACATACAACGGGTGTAAGCCAGTTTTGCACATGCAGGCTAGCATGTACAGACATGGTCTCAGAACACTGGAGACTGAAAGGTCGAACATGAGTCATATAGTAGATATGATCAATATGGAGATGTTCACCATTGAAGACTACCCCATCTCACGTGATGATCGGACATGGGTTAGTTGATTTGGATCATGTATCACTTAGACAACTTGAGGGATGTTGATTTAAGTGGGAATTCATTAGAAATTTGATTATTTGAACTAAAATTATCATGAACTTAGTCCTAATAGTTTTTGCAAATCTATGTTGCAGATCACTGGCCCGTGCTACCGTTCCCTTGAATTTTAATGTGTTCCTAGAGTAAGCTAAGTTGGAAGATGATGGTAGCAACTACACGGACTGGGTCCGTAACTTGAGGATTATCCTCATTGCTGCACGGAAGAATTATGTCCTTGATGCACCGCCAGGTGACAGACCTGCTGCAGGAGCTGATGTAGACATTATGAACGTCTGGATGGCTCGATCTGATGACTACTCAATAGTTCAGTGTGCGATGCTTTACAGCTTGGAACCGGACTTCAAAAGTGTTTTGAACACCACGGAGCATATGAGATGTTCCAAGAGCTGAAGTTGATATTTCAAGCTAATGCCCGGGTTGAGAGATATGAAGTCTCCAACAAGTTCTTTAGCTGTAAGATGGAGGAAAACAGTTTTGTCAGTGAACACATACTCAGAATGTCTGGGTACCACAACCACTTAACTCGGCTGGGAATTGATCTTCCAATTGAGAGTGTTACTGATAGAGTTCTTCATTCACCGCCACCAAGCTACAAAGTCTTCGTGATGAACTATAATATGCAAGGGATGACGAAAACGATTCCCGAACTCTTCGTGATGCTGAAATCGGCGGAGGTATAAATCAAGAAAGAACATCGAGTGTTTATGGTTAAAAAGACCACCAGTTTCAAGAAAAAGTGTAGGGGAAAGAAAGGGAACTTCAGGAAGACTGGCAAAAAAGTTGCCGCTCCCGTGAAGAAACCCAAAGCTGGACCCAAGCCGAAAACTGAGTGCTTCTACTTCAAGGGAAATGGTTACTGGAAGTGGAACCGCCCCAAGTACTTGGCAGATAAGAAGGATGGCAAAGTGAACAAAGGTATATTTGATATACATGTTATTGATGTGTTCCTTACTAGTTCTCGTAGTAGCTCCTGGGTATTTGATACTGGTTTGGTTGCTCATATTTTTAACTTGAAACAGGAGCTGCGGAATAAACGAGATTAGCTAAGGATGAGGTAACGATGCGCGTCGAGAATGGTTCCAAGGTTGATGTGATCGCCGTCGGCACACTACCTCTACATCTACCTTCGGGGTTAGTTTTAGACCTAAATAATTGTTATTTGGTGCCACCGTTGAGCATGAACATTATATATGGATCTTGTTTATTGCGAGATAGTTATTCATTTAAGTCAGAGAATAATGGTTGCTCTATTTATATGAGTAACATCTTTTATGGTCATGCAACCTTAGTGAATGGTCTATTCTTGTTGAATCTCGATCGTAGTGATACACATATTCATAATATTGATGCCAAAAGATGCAAGTTTGATACTGATAGTGCAACATACTTGTGGCACTTCCGTTTAGGTCATATTGGTGTAAAGCTCATGAAGAAACTCCATGCGGATGGACTTTTGGAATCACTTGATTATGAATCATTTGATACTTGCAAATCATGCCTCATTGGTGAGATGACTAAAACTCCGTTCTCCGGAACAATGGAGCGAGCTAATGACTTATTGGAAATAATACATACCGATGTATGTGTTGGGGAACGAAGTAATTTCTAAAATTTCCTACACACACGCAAGATCATGGTGATGCATAGCAACGAGAGGGGAGAGTGTTGTCTACGTACCCTTGTAGACCGTAAGCGGAAGCGTTATGACAACACGGTTGATGTAGTCGTACGTCTTCACGATCGACCAATCCTAGCACCGAAGGTACGACACCTCCGCGATCTGCACACGTTCGGCTCGATGACGTCCCACGAACTCACGATCCAGTAGAGTGTCGGGGAAGAGCTTCGTCAGCACGACGGCGTGATGACAGTGATGATGAAGCTACCGGCCCAGGGCTTCGCCTAAGCACTACGACGATATGACCGAGGTGGATTATGGTGGAGGGGGGCACCGCACACGGCTAAGAGATCAATGATCAACTTGTGTGTCTATGGGGTGACCCCCTCCCCCGTATATAAAGGAGTGGAGGCGGGGGAGGAGGCCGGCCTCCTAGGCGCGCCCCATGGGGAGTCCTACTCCCACTGGGAGTAGGATTCCCCCCTTCCCTAGTTGGATTAGGAGAGAAGGAAGGAGGAGGAAGGAGGAAGGAAGGGGGGGGGGGCGGCCCCCCTCCCAATTCGGATTGGGCTTGGGGGGCGCCCCCTCCTTTGCTCCCTTCTCCTCTCTCCCACTATGGCCCAATAAGGCCCATATACCTCACGGGGGGTTCCGGTAACCTCCCGGTACTCCGGTATATGCCCGATCTCACCCGGAACCATTCCGATGTCCAAATATAGTCGTCCAATATATTGATCTTTATGTCTCAACCATTTCGAGACTCCTCGTCCTGTCCGTGATCATATCCGGGACTCCGAACTACCTTCGGTACATCAAAACATATAAACTCATAATACCGATCGTCACCTAACGTTGAGCGTGCGGACCCTATGGGTTCGAGAACTATGTAGACATGACCGAGACTCATCTCCAATCAATAACCAATAGAGGAACCAGGATGCTCATATTGGTTCCTACATATTCTACGAAGATCTTTATCGGTCAAACCGCATAACAACATACGTTGTTCCCTTTGACATCTGTATGTTACTTGCCCGAGATTCGATCGTCGGTATCTCAATACCTAGTTCAATCTCGTTACCGGCAAGTCTCTTTACTTGCTCTGTAATGCCTCATCCCGCAACTAACTCATTAGTCACATTGCTTGCAAGGCTTATAGTGATGTGCATTACCGAGAGGCCCAGAGATACCTCTCCGACAATCGGAGTGACAAATCCTAATCTCAGTCTATGCCAACTCAACAAGTACCATCGGAGACACCTGTAGAGCACCTTTATGATCACCCAGTTACGTTGTGACGTTTGGTAGCACACAAAATGTTCCTCCGGTATTCGAGAGTTGCATAACCTCATTGTCATAGGAACATGTATAAGTCATGAAGAAAGCAATAGCAACATACTAAACGATCAAGTGCTAACCTAACGGAATGGGTCAAGTCAATCACATCATTCTTTAATGATGTGATCCCGTTAATCAAATGACAACTCATGTCTATGGCTAGGAAACATAACCATCTTTGATTCAACGAGCTAGTCAAGTAGAGGCAAACTAGTGACACTGTGTTTGTCTATGTATTCACACATGTACTAAGTTTCCGGTTAATACAATTCTAGCATGAATAATAAACATTTATCATGATATAAGGAAATATAAATAACAACTTTATTATTTCCTCTAGGGTATATTTCCTTCAGTCTCCCACTTGCACTAGAGTCAATAATCTAGTTCACATCGTCGTGTGATTTAAGACCAATAGTTCACATCACCATGTGATTAACACCCATAGTTCACATCGTCATGTGACCAATACCCAAAGGGTTTACTAGAGTCAATAATCTAGTTCACATCGCTATGTGATTAACACCCATAGAGTACTAAGGTGTGATCATGTTTTTCTTGTGAGAGAAGTTTAGTCAACGGGTCTGCCAAATTCAGAGCCGTATGTATTTTGTAAATATTCTATGTCTACAATGCTCTGCACGGAGCTACCCTAGCTAAATGCTCCCACTTTCAATATGTATCCAGATCGAGACTCAGAGTCATCCAGATCGGTGTCAAAGCTTGCATTGACGTAACTCTTTACGACGAACTCTTTATCACCTCCATAACCGAGAAATATTTCCTTAGTCCTCTAAGGATAATTTTGACCGTTGTCCAGTGATCTACTCCTAGATCAAAATTGTACTCCCTTGCCAAACTCAGGGCAGGGTATACAATAGGTCTGGTACACAGCATGGCATAGAACCTATGGCTGAGGCATAGGGAATGACTTTAATTCTCTCTCTATCTTCTGCCGTGGTCGGGCTTTGAGTCTTACTCAACTTCACACCTTGCAACACAGGCAACAACTCTTTCTTTGACTGTTCCATTTTGAACTACTTAAAAAACTTGTCAAGGTATGTACTCATTGAAAAAACTTATCAAGCGTCTTGATCTATCTCTATTGATCTTGATGCTCAATATGTAAGCAGCTTCACCGAGGTCTTTCTTTGAAAAACTCCTTTCAAACACTCCTTTATGCTTTCCAGAAAATTTCTACATCATTTCCGATCGACAATATGTCATTCACTTATCAGAAAGGCTGTAGTGCTCCCACTCACTTTCTTGTAAATACAGGCTTCACCACAAGTCTGTATAAAACCATATGCTTTGATCAACTTATCAAAGCATATATTCCAACTCCGAGATGCTTGCACCAGTCCATAGATGGATCGCTGGAGCTTGTTCATTTTGTTAGCACCTTTAGGATTGACAAAACCTTCTGGTTGCATCATATACAACTCTTCTTTAATAAATCCATTAAGGAATGCAGTTTTGTTATCCATATGCCAGATTTCATAAAATGCGGCAATTGCTACCATGATTCGGACAGAATTAAGCATCGCTACGAGTGAGAAAATCTCAACGTAGTCAACACCTTGAACTTATCAAAAAACTTTCGCGACAAGTCGAGCTTTGTAGATAGTAACACTACCATCAGTGCCCGTCTTCCTCTTGAAGATCCATTTATTCTCAATGGCTTGCCGATCATCGGGAAATTGCACCAAAGTCCATACTTTGTTTTCATACATGGATCCTATCTCAGATTTCATGGCCTTAAACCATTTTGCGGAATCTGGGCTCATCATCGCTTCCTCATAGTTCATAGGTTCGTCATGGTCTAGTAACATGACTTCCAGAACCGGATTACCGTACCACTCTGGTGCGGAACGTACTCTGGTTGACCTACGAGGTTCGGTAGTAACTTGATCTGAAATTTCATGATCATCATCATTAACTTCCTCACTAATTCGTGTAGGCATCACTGGAACTGATTTCTGTGATGAACTGTTTTCCAATTCGGGAGAAGGTACAATTACCTCATCAAGTTCTACATTCCTCCCACTCACTTCTTTCGAGAGAAACTCCTTATCTAGAAAGTATCCATTTTTAAGAACGAATAACCTGCCTTCGGATCTGTGATAGAAGGTGTACCCAACAGTTTCCTTTGGGTATCCTATGAAGACACATTTCTCCGATTTGGGTTCGAGCTTATCAGGTTGAAAATTTTTCACATAAGCATCGCCGCCCCAAACTTGAAGAAACGACAGCTTAGGTTTCTTGCCAAACCACAGTTCATACAGTGTCGTCTCAACGAATTTAGATGGTGCCCTATTTAACGTGAATGCAGCTGTCTCTAATGCACAACCCCAAAATGATAGTGGTAAATTGGTAAGAGACATCATAGATCGCACCATATCTAATAAAGTGCGGTTACGATGTTCGGACACACCATTACGCTGTGGTGTTCCAGGTGGCGTGAGTTGCGAAACTATTCCACACTGTTTCAAATGAAGACCAAACTCATAACTCAAATATTCACCTCCACGATCAGATCGTAGAAACTTTATTTTCTTGTTATGATGATTTTCCACTTCACTCTGAAATTCTTTGAACTTTTCAAATGTTTCAGACTTTCATCAATTAGATATACCCATATCTGCTCAAATCATCTGTGAAGGTCAGAAAATAACGATACCCGCCGCGAGCCTCAACACTCATCGGACCGCATACATCAGTATGTATCATTTCCAATAAGTCAGTTGCTCGCTCCATTGTTCCGGAGAACGGAGTCTTGGTCATGTTGCCCATGAGGCATGGTTCGCAAGCATCAAGTGATTCATAATCAAGTGATTCCAAAAGCCCATCAGCATGGAGTTTCTTCATGCACTTTACACCAATATGACCTAAATGGCAGTGCCACAAATAAGTTGCACTATCATTAGTAACTTTGCATCTTTTGGCTTCAATATTATGAATATATGTATCACTACGATCGAGATTCAATAAACCATTTATATTGAGTGTATGACCGTAGAAGGTTTTATTCATGTTAATAGAACAACAATTATTCTTTGACTTAAATGAATAATTGTATTGCAATAAACATGATCCAATCATATTCATGCTCAACGCAAACACCAAATAACATTTATTTTAGGTTCAACACTAATCCCGAAGGTAAAGGGAGTGTGCGATGGTGATCTTATCAACCTTGGAATGACTTCCAACACACATCATCACCTCACCCTTAACTAGTCTCTGTTTATTTTGCAACTCCTGTTTCGAGTTACTATTCTTAGCAACTGAACTAATATCAAATACTGAGGGGTTGCTATAAACACTAGTAAAGTACACATCAATAACATGTATATCAAATATACCTTTGTTCACTTTGCCATCCTTCTTATCCGCCAAATACTTGGGGTAGTTCCGCTTCGAGTGACCAGTCCCTTTGTAGTAGAAGCACTTAGTCTCAGGCTTAGGTCCAGACTTGGGCTTCTTCACTTGAGCAGCAACTTGCTTGCCGTTCTTCTTGAAGTTCCCCTTCTTCCCTTTGCCCTTTTTCTTGAAACTAGTGGTCTTTTCAACCATCAACACTTGATGTTTTTCTTGATTTCTACCTTCGCTGATTTTAGCATCGCGAAGGGCTTGGGAATTGTTTTCGCTATCCCTTGCATATTATAGTTCATCACGAAGTTCTAGTAACTTGGTGATAGTGGCTAGAGAACTTTGCCAATTACTATCTTATCTGGAAGATTAACTCCCACTTGATTCAAGAAATTGTAGTACCCAGACAATCTGAGCACATGCTCACTGGTTAAGCTATTCTCTTCCATCTTGTAGGCAAAGTATTGTCAGAGGTCTCATACCTCTCGACACAGGCATGAGTATGAAATACCAATTTCAACTCTTGGAACATCTTATATGCTCCGTGGCGTTCAAAACATTTTTAAGTCCCGGTTGTAAGCCGTAAAGCATGGTGCACTAAACTATCAAGTAGTCATCATACCGAGCTTTTGTCAAAACGTTCATAACGTCTGCATCTACTCCTGCAATAGTTTTGTCACCTAGCGGTGCATCAAGGACATAATACTTCTGTGCAGCAATGAGGATAATCCTCAGATCACGGAGCTAGTCCACATCTTTGCTACTAACATCTTTCAACTTATTTTTCTCTAGGAACATATCAAAAATAAACGGGGAACTACATCGCGAGCTATTGATCTACAACATAGATATGCAAATACTACCAGGACTAAGTTCATGATAAATTAAAGTTCAATTAATCATATTACTTAAGAACTCCCACTTAGATTGACATCCCTCTAATCATCTAAGTGATCACGTGATCCAAATTAACTAAACCATGTCCGATCATCACATGAGATGGAGTACTTTTCAATGGTGAACATCACTATGTTGTTCATATCTACTATATGATTCACGCTCGACCTTTCGGTCTCAGTGTTCCGAGGCCATATCTGCATATGCTAGGCTCGTCAAGTTTAACCCGAGTATTCTGCGTGTGCAAAACTGGCTTGCACCCGTTGTATGTGAACGTAGAGCTTATCACACCCGATCATCACATGGTGTCTCTGCACGAAGAACTGTCGCAACGTGCATACTCAGGGAGAACACTTATACCTTGAAATTTTAGTAAGGGATCATCTTATAAAGCTACCGCCGAACTAAGCAAAATAAGATGTATAAAAGATAAACATCACATGCAATCAAAATATGTGACATGATATGGCCATCATCATCTTGTGCTTTTGATCTCCATCTCCAAAGTACTGTCATGATCTCCATTGTTACCGGCATGACACCATGATCTCCATCATCTTGATCTTTTATCAACGTGTCGTCACATGGTCGTCTCACCAGCTATTGCTTTTGCAACTATTGCTATCGCATAGCGATAAAGTAAAGCAATTACATGGCACTTGCATCTTATGCAATAAAGAGACAACCATAAGGCTCCTGCCAGTTGCCGATAACTTTAACAAAACATGACCATCTCATACAACAATTTATATCTCATCACGTTTTGACCATATCACATCACAACATGCCCTGCAAAAACAAGTTAGACATCCTCTACTTTGTTGTTGCAAGTTTTACGTGGCTGCTACGGGCTGAGCAAGAACCATTCTTACCTACGCATAAAAACCACAACGATTTTTCCTCAAGTATGTGCTGTTTTAACCTTCAGCAAGGACCGGACGTAGCCACACTTGATTCAACTAAAGTTGGAGAAACTGACGCCCGCCAGCCACCTGTGTGTGAAGCACGTCGGTAGAACCAGTCTCGCGTAAGCGTACGCGTAATGTCGGTCCGGGCCTCTTCAGCCAACAATACCACCGAATCAAAGTATGACATGCTGGTAAGAAGTATGACTATTATCGCCCACAACTCACTTGTGTTCTACTCGTGCATATAACATCTACGCATAGACCTGGCTTAGATGCCACTGTTGGGGAACGCAGTAATTTCAAAAATTTCCTACGCACACGCAAGGTCATGGTGATGCATAGAAACGAGAGGGGAGAGTGTTGTCTACGTACCCTCGTAGACCGTAAGCGGAAGCGTTATGACAACGCGGTTGATGTAGTCGTACGTCTTCATGATCGACCGATCCTAGCACCGAAGGTACGACACCTCCGCGATCTGCACACCTTCGGCTCGATGACGTCCCACGAACTCACGATCCAGTAGAGTGTCGGGGAAGAGCTTCGTTAGCACGACGGCGTGATGACGATGATGATGAAGCTACCGGCGCAGGGCTTCGCCTAAGCACTACGACAATATTACCGAGGTGGATTATGGTGGAGGGGGGCACCGCATACGGCTAAGAGATCAATGATCAACTTGTGTGTCTATGGGGTGCCCCCTCCCCCGTATATAAAGGAGTGGAGGCGGGGGAGGAGGCCGGCCTCCTAGGCGCGCCCCAAGGGGAGTCCTACTATCACCGGGAGTAGGATTGCCCCCCTTCCCTAGTTGGATTAGGAGAGAAGGAAGGAGGAGGAAGAAGGAAGGAAAGGGGGGCCGACCCCCCTCCCAATTTGGATTGGGCTTGGGGGGGCGCCCCCTCCTTTGCTCCCTTCTCCTCTCACCCACTATGGCCCAATAAGGCCCATATACCTCCCGGTACTCCAGTATATGCCCGATCTCACCTAGAACCATTCCGATGTCCAAAATAGTCATCCAATATATCGATCTTTATGTCTAGACCATTTCGAGACTCCTCGTCATGTCAGTGATCATATCCGGGACTCCGAACTACCTTCGGTACATCAAAACACATAAACTCATAATACCGATCGTCACCTAACGTTAAGCGTGCGGACCCTACGGGTTCGAGAACTATGTAGACATGACCGAGACTCATCTCCGGTCAATAACCAATAGCAGAGCCTGGATGCTCATATTGGTTCCTACATATTCTACGAAGATCTTTATCGGTCGAACCACATAACAAGATACGTTGTTCCCTTTGTCATCGATATGTTACTTGCCCGAGATTCGATCATCAGTATCTCAATACCTAGTTCAATCTTGTTACCGGCAAGTCTCTTTACTCGTTCCGTAATGCATCATCCTGCAACTAACTCATCAGTCACGTTGCTTGCAAGGCTTATAGTGATGTGCATTACCGAGAGGGCCCAGAGATACCTCTCCGACAATCGGAGTGACAAATCCTAATCTCGGTCTATGCCAACTCAACAAGTACCATCGGAGACACCTATAGAGCACCTTTATGATCACCCAGTTACGTTGTGACGTTTGGTAGCACACAAAGTGTTCCTCCGGTATTCGGGAGTTGCATAACCTCATAGTCATAGGAACATGTATAAGTCATGAAGAAAGCAATAGCAACATACTAAACGATCAAGTGCTAAGCTAACGGAATGGGTCAAGTCATTCACATCATTCTTTAATGATGTGATCCCGTTAATCAAATGACAACTCATGTCTATGGCTAAGAAACATAACCATCTTTGATTCAACGAGCTAGTCAAGTAGAGGCAAACTAGTGACAATCTGTTTGTCTATGTATTCACACATGTACTAAGTTTCCGGTTAATACAAGTCTAGCATGATTAATAAACATTTATCATGATATAAGGAAATATAAATAACAACTTTATTATTGCCTCTAGGGCATATTTCCTTCAATATGCGGTCCGATGAGTGTTGAAGCACGCGGCGGGTATCTTTATTTTCTGACCTTCACAGATGATTTGGGTAGGTATGGGCATATGTACTTACTGAAACACAAGTCTGAAACATTTGAGACATTCAAAGAATTTCAGAATGAAGTGGAGAATCATGGTAACAAGAAAATAAAATTTCTACAATCTGATCGCAGAGGTGAATATTTGAGTTACGAGTTTGGCCTTCATTTAAGAAAATGTGGAATTTTTGCACAACTGACGCCACCTGGAACACCACAACGTAATGTTGTGTTTGAACGTCGTAACCGTACTTTAATAGATATGCCGCTATCATTTTGGGTTATGCATTAGAGACAGCCGCATTCACGTTAAATAGGGCACCATCTAAATCCGTTGAGACGACACCGTATGAACTATGGTTTGGCAAGAAACCTAACTTGTCATTTCTTAAAGTTTGGGGATGCGACGCTTATGTCAAAAGGCTTCAGCCTGATAAGCTCGAACCCAAAGCGGAGAAGTGTGTCTTCATAGGATACCCTAAAGAAACTATTGGGTATACCTTCTACCACAGATCCGAAGGCAAGATCTTTGTTGCTAAGAATGGGTCATTTCTAGAGAAGGAGTTTCTCTCTAAAGAAGTGAGTGGGAGGAAAGTAGAACTTGATGAGGTAGTTGTACTTTCTCTTGAATTGGAAAGTACCACATGAGAGAAAACCGTTCCCGTGATGCCTACACCAACTAGAGAGGAAGCAAATGGTGATCATGAAACTTTAGATCAAGTTATTACTGAACCCAGTAGGTTGACTAGAACACGTACCGCACCAGAGTGGTACGGTAATCCTGTCCTGGAAGTCATGTTGTTAGACAACGGCGAACCTATGAACAATGAAGAAGCTATGATGGGCCCAGATTCTGACAAATGACTTGAGGCCATGAAATCTAAGATAGGATCCATGTATGAGAACGAAGTGTGGACTTTGGTGGACTTGCCTGATGATCGGCAAGCCATTGAGAATAAATGGATCTTCAAGAGCAAGACAGAAGCTGATGGTAATATCACTATCTACAAAGCTCGACTTGTCGCAAAAGGTTTTCGACAAGTTCAAGGGGTTGACTATGATGAGACTTTCTCACCTAGCGGTGCTTAAGTCTGTCAGAATCATGTTAGCAATTGCCGCATTTTATGATTATGAAATCTGGCAAATGGACGTCAAAATTGCATTCCTTAATGATTTTCTTAAAGAAGAGTTGTATATGATGCAACCAGAAGGTTTTGTCGATCCTAAGGGTGCTAACAAAATGTGCAAGCTCCAGCGATCCATCTATGGACTGGTACAAGCATCTCAGAGTTGGAATATATGCTTTGATGAGGTGATCAAAGCATTTGGTTTTATACAGACTTACGGTGAAGCCTGTATTTACAAGAAAGTGAATGGGAGCTCTGTAGCATTTCTGATATTATGTGTGGATGACATATTGCTGATTGGAAATGATATAGAATTTCTGGATAGCACAAAAGGATATTTGAATAAGAATTTTTCAATGAAAGACCTCGGTGAAGCTTCTTACATATTGGGCATCAAGATCTATAGGGATAGATCGAGACGCTTAATAGGACTTTCACAAAGCACATACCTTGACAAAGTTCTGAAGTAGTTCAAACTGGTCCAGTAAAAAAAGGGTTCCTGCCTGTCTTGCAAGGTGTGAAATTGTGTAATACTCAAAGTCCGACCATGGCACAAGATAGAGAGAGAATGAAAGGCATTCCCTATGCCTCAGCCATAGGTTCTATAATGTATGCCATGCTGTGGTCCAGACCTGATGTGTGTCTTGCCATAAGTTTGGCAGGGAGGTACCAAAGTAATCCAGGAGTGGATCACTGGACAACGGTTAAGAATATCCTAAAGTACCTGAAAAGGACCAAGGATATGTTTCTCGTTTATGGAGGTGGCGAAGAGCTCGTCATAAAGGGTTACGTCGATGCTACCTTCGACACAGATCCGGATGACTCTAAGTTACAAACCGGATATGCATTTATATTGAATGCTGGAGCTGTCAGTTGGTGCAGTTCTAAGCAGAGCGTTGTGGCGGGATCTACATGTGAAGCATACTATATAGCTGCTTCGGAAGCAGTGCATGAAGGAGTTCATATCCGATCTTGGGGTAATACCCAGTGCATCGGGTCCAATGACAATCTTTTGTGACAACACTGGAGCAATTTTCATAGCTAAGAAGCCCAGGTTTCACAAGAGAACCAAACACATCAAGCGATGCTTCAACTCCATTCGTGATTATGTGAAGGATGGAGACATAGAAATTTGCAAAGTACATACATATCTCAATGTGGCAGACCCATTGACTAAACCTCTTCCACGGGCAAAATATGATCAGCATCAAGAGTCCATGGGTGTTAGATTCATTACTAAGTAATCTAGATTATTGACTCTAGTGCAAGTGGGAGACTATTAGAAATATGGCCTAGAGGCAATACTAAACTGGTTATTATTATATTTCCTAAATCATGATAAAGGTTTATTATTCATGCTATAATTGTCCTGATCAGAAACATAAATACATGTGTGGATATATAAACAAATACCAAGTCCCTAGTAAGCCTCTATTAGAATGGCTCGTTGATCAAAAGATGGTTAAGGTTTCCTAACCATAGACATGAATTGTCATTTGATAACGGGATCACATCATTAGGAGAATGATGTGATGGACAAGACCCACTCGTTAGCATAGCATATGATCATTCAATTTATTGCTATTGCTTTCTTAATGTCAAATACATGTTCCTTCGACCATGAGATCATGCAACTCTCGGACCCGGAGGAATGCCTTGTGTGTTTCAAATGTCACTTCGTAACTTGGTGATCATAAAGGTGCTCTACAGGTATTTCAGAAGGTGTCTGTTGAGTTGGCATGGATCGAGATTGGGATTTATCATTCTGTATGACGGAAAGGTATATCTGGGCCCTCTCAGTAATACATCATCAGAAGAAGCTTGCAAGAAAAGTGACTTAGGAGTTAGTTACAAGATGATGTATTACGGAATGAGTAAAGAGACTTGCTAGTAACGAGATTGAACTGGGTATGGCGATACCGACAATCAAATCTCGGGCAAGTAACATACCGACCAACAAAGGGAACTACACATGTTGTCATAAAGATTCGATCGATAAACATCTTCGTAGAATTTGTAGGAACCAATATGGGCATCCAGGTCCCGCTATTGGTTATTGACCGGAGAAGCGCCTCAGTCATATTTACATCATTCTCGAACCCGTAGGGTCCGCACGCTTTACGTTCGTTGACGATATAGTATTATATGAGTTATGTATGTTGGTGACCGAATATTGTTCGGAGTCTCGGATGAGATCATGGACATGACGAGGAGCTTCGGAACGGTACGGAGATAAAGATTGATATATAGGATGATGTTTGGGCCAAGGGGTAAGGCCCATGGGGCTCTAGGTCGGTGCAAAAGGAAGTTTTGCGGAGATCGGGGACCAGACGCCAGGGACCCTGGCATCGGCCTAGACGCCGAGGACCATGGCGTCTAGGCTAGACACCGAGGATCGTGGCGTCTAGTGCTGGAATTCAAGAAGGACTCTTTCTCGCATTCCAAACCGACTTTGGGGAGGCCCTCTCCCCAAGTAACGACCCCAGGGCTCAACATATAAATAGACGAGCAAGGCTAGCCCCTAGAAAACAAATTTTTGAGCCTCCTCTAGTTTATCTAGTTCTAGTTCTAGTTGGTCCTAGTTGACTAACTAGAGCTAGCCTATCTACCTCTAATCCTCATAATTAGAAGTCCAGTGTGGTTCTAATCTCCTCCCTCTGGTTCATCCCCCGCTCTAAATACATTGTGCTCGGCGAAGCCTTGCGGAAATAGTTTCACCACCAACGTCACCACGCCATCGTGCTGCTGGAACTCATCTACTACTTTGCCCATCTTGCTGGATCAAGAAGGTGAGGACGTCATCGAGCTGAACGTGTGCTGAACGCGGAGGTGTCGTATGTTTGGTGCTTGATCGGAACGGATCGTGAAGGTGTACGACTACGCCAACCGCGTTGATAAACGTTTCCGCTTAGCGATCTACAAGAGTATGTAGATGCTCTCCCCCTCTCGTAGCTATGCATCTCCATGGATAGATCTTGCGTGTCTATAGAGAATTTTTGTTTTCCATGCAACGTTTCCCAACAGGCAATACAACGAACACTAGAAAGAATAAAAATTACATCCAGATCCATAGACCATGGTGGTCATATGTGTAGGATTCTATTAAAAGGACACTCCTATCAGTTGAGTTGGGTAACAAGATTTAGAAGGTTGAATCCGTTGTTGAGAGGCCCTTTTGCATTTTGATTCACCTCTATTTCTCCTATCCTATCCCTTTGATCCTTGAGAGATAAGGGAGATATTTAATGGGTTCTTAAGCATCATTTTTTCCATCTTACGGGGAGTTCATCCCAGCAAAGTGATATTCTTATTACTACTGGAAGGTGTGTGTGCCTCCTAGATGATTTGAATCACCTGTGTAGGAGCTAAGAAGTTTGTATAAGGCCATAGATCGACTACTTGGTGTGATTATCAAGCACAAGTTAGGACCCACCTTGGTGGTAGGCCATGGTGGGATATGTGGTCTTATTACTTAGTGGCTGGAAAGCCGAGACCTTTATGGTCTTAGGGCTTTGTATCCAAAAATCCACCAACAATAGCGTAGGATTAGGCCAATAGTGCAAACCATGGGAAACATCTTGATACGTCTCCGTTGTATCTATAATTTTTAATTGTTTCATGCCAATGTTTTACAACTTTCATATACTTTTGGCAACATTTTATATCATTTTTTGGGACTAACATATTGATCCACTGCCCAGTGCTAGTTCCTGTTTGTTGCATGTTTTTTGTTTCACAGAAAATCCATATCAAACGGAGTCAAAATGCGATAATAATTTACAGAGATTTTTTTGGAATATATGTGATTTTTGGGAAGCGGAATCAACGCGAGACGATGCCCGAGGGGCCCACAGGCCCTTGAGGCACGCCCCCTACCCTGGGCGCGGCCAGGGGCTTGTGGCCACCTCGTAGGTCGGTTGGATGTGTCCTTCGGCCACAAGGAAGCTTACATACGGATAAAAATCGTGTTAAAATTTCAGCCCAATCGGAGCTACGGATCTCCGGGAATTAAGAAACGGTGATAGTCCAGAATCAGGGTCGCAGAAACAGAAGGAAACAGAGAGAGAGATCCAATATCGGAGGGGCTCCCGCCCCTCCACCGCCATGGAGGCCATGGACCAGAGGGGAAACCCTCCTCCCATCTAGGGGGAGTCCAAGGAAGAAGAAGAAGAAGAAGAAGAAGGAGGGGGGCTCTCTCCCCCTCTCTCTCGGTGGTGCCAGAGTGTCGCTAGGGCCATCATCATGACGGCGATCTACACCAACAACTTCACTGCCGTCATCACCAACTCTCTCCCCCTCTATGCAGCGGTGTAACACCCCTTGTCCCTACTGTAGTCTCTACTTAAACATGGTGCCCAACACTATATATTATTATCCAATGATATGTGGCTATCCTATGATGTTTGAGTAGATCCGTTTTGTCCTATGGGTTGATTGATGATCATGATTGGTTTGAGTTGTATGTTTAATTATTGGTGCTATCCTATGGTGCTCTCCATGTCGCGCAAGCGTGAGGGATACCTGCTGTAGGGTTTGCAATATGTTCATGATTCGCTTATGGTGGGTCTCTAAAGTGACAGAAGCTTGAACCTGAGTAAGTGGGTTGTTTGCGTATGGGAGTAAAGAGGACTTGATTCTTTAATGCTATGGTTGGGTTTTACCTGAATGATCTTTAGTAGTTGCGGATGTTTGCTAGAGTTCCAATCATAAGTGTATATGATCCAAGTAGACAAAGTATGTTAGCTTATGCCTCTCCCTCATATAAAATTGCAATAATGATTACCGGTCTAGTTATCGATTTGTGACGCCCCCGATTTGACCGTACACTAAACATGCACGCAAATGTGTACGATCAAGATCAGGGACTCACGGGAAGATATCACAACACAACTCTAAAACATAAATAAGTCATACAAGCATTATAATACAAGCCAGGGGCCTCGAGGGCTCGAATACAAGTGCTCGATCATAGACGAGTTAGCGGAAGCAACAATATCTGAACACAGACATAAGGTAAACAAGTTTGCCTTAAGAAGGCTAGCACAAACAGGGATACAGATCGAACGAGGCGTAGGCCTCCTGCCTGGGACCTCCTAACTACTCCTGGTCGTCGTCAGCGGCCTGCACGTAGTAGTAGGCACCTCCAGTGTCGTAGGTGTCGTCGTCGACGGTGGCGTCTGGCTCCTGGACTCCAATATCTGGTTGCGACAATCAGATAGATAGGAAGGGGGGGAAAGAGGGAGAGAAGCAACCGTGAGTACTCATCCAAAGTACTCGCAAGCAAGGAGCTACACTACATATGCATGGGTATATGTGTAAAGGGGCATATCAGTGGACTGAACTGCAGAATGCCAGAATTAAAAGGGGGATAGCTAGTCCTGTCGAAGACTACGCTTCTGGACATCTCCATCTTGCAGCATGTAGAAGAGAGTAGATTGAAGTCCTCCAAGTAGCATCGCATAGCATAATCCTACCCGGCAATCCCCTCCTCGTCGCCCTGTTAGAGAGCGACCACCGGGTTGTATCTGGCACTTGGAAGGGTGTATTTTATTCAGTATCCAGTTCTAGTTGTCATAAGGTCAAGGCACAACTCCAGGTCGTCCTTTTACCGAGGGACACGGCTATTCGAATAGATAAACTTCCCTGCAGGGGTGCACCACATAACCCAACACGCTCGATCCCATTTGGCCGGACACACTTTTCTGGGTCATGCCCGGCCTCGTAAGATCAACACGTCGCAGCCCCACCTAGGCTCAACAGAGAGGTCAGCACGCCGGTCTAAACCTATGCGCGCAGGGGTCTGGGCCCATCGCCCTATGCACACCTGCACGTTGCGTACGCGGCCGGAAGCAGACCTAGCCCCCTTAATACAAGCGCGAGCTTACGGTCCAATGCGGCGCGCGCCACTCAGTCGCTGACGTCAAAAGAGCTTCGGCTGATACCACGACGTCGGGATACCCATAACTACTCCCACGTAGATGGTTAGTGCGTATAGACCAAATGGCCAGACTCAGATCAAATACCCAGAACTCGTTAAGCGTGTTGTTTATCTGCGAACGCCGACCAGGGCCAGGCCCACCTCTCACCTAGGCGGTCTCAACCTGCCCTGTCGCTCCGCCATAAAGTAACAGTCGGGGGCTGTCAGGAACCCAGGCCCACCTCTACCGGGGTGGAGCCACCTGTCCTTTCAGCCCCCTCATCAGAATCACTTGCGGGTACTCAACGAGCCGACCCGACTTTAGTCACCACATGTGTCATGTATATAATGTATATAAGTATAATACCCGTGATCACCTCCCGAAGTGATCACGGCCCAGTAGTATAGCATGGCAGACGGACAAGAGTGTAGGGCCACTGATGAAACACTAGCATCCTATACTAAGCAGTAGGATAGCAGGTAAGGGTAACAATTGTAGAAACAATGACAGGCTATGCATCAGGATAGGATTATCGGAAAGCAGTAACATGCTCCACTACTCTAATGCAAGCAGTATAGAGAAGAGTAGGCGATATCTGGTGATCAAGGGGGGGGGCTTGCCTGGTTGCTCTGGCAAGTAGGAGGGGTCGTCGACTCCGTAGTCGAACTGGGCAGCAGCAGTGTCGGTCTCGTAGTCTACCGGAGAGAAGAGGGGGAAGAAACAGTAAATACAATGCAAACATAAGCATGACGATGCGTGACATGACAATGAGCGGTGCTAGGGGTGTCCTAACGCGACAGCAGGTGGTATCGGTGAAGGGGGGGAACATCCGGGAGGTATTCCCGATGTTACGCGTTTTTGGACAGACGGACCGGAGGGGGAAAGTTGCTAGTTCGATAGGTTAGGGAGGTGTGGTGGACGAACGGACTGCGTATCCGGATTCGTCTCGTCGTTCTGAGCAACTTTCATATAGAAAACATTTTCATCCGAGTTACGGTTTAAAAGATATGAATTTTCAAAGTTTATTTGAATTTCTGGAATTATTTATATTAAGAAAAATGAATTATGACGTCAGCATGAGGCAATGCTGACGTCAGCAAGTCAACAGGTCGGCTGACCAGTCAAACCAGACAGGTGGGTCCAGTGGGACCCACATGTCAGTCTCTGTTATTCTAATATCTATTTAAACTAATCTAACAGTATAATTAGAGGGGTGGGCCCCACATGTCAGTGAGTGATTAGTTAAAATAATTATTTTTATTTATAAAACATTTTCTTTTTCTTTTATTTTTGCGGCGGGGCCCGCATGTCAGTGACTGGGCCTGCCCAGTCAGCAGTTGACTGGGTCAACCCAGTCAACTGGGGCCCGTGGGGGCCACTGGCAGGGGCACTGGGGTGGCCCCAGGCCTGCCACGTCGGCGGCCGGCGCCGGAGCAACGCCGGCGACCAAAACGCACGGCGGCGCGCGCGGGAGGGGCGCGGGTTTCACCCACAGTGGGTTTGCGGGGGCGGGGCTGGGCGCGTTCGACGCGGCTCGACGTCGCGCGTCCAACGGCGGTGGTCGGAGGGGCTGAAACGGCCGGGGACGACCGCTACGAGCTCGCCGGCGGCGAGGTGCTACGGGTGCCCGACGGAAGCTGCGTTAGAGCGCGCGAACGGCCGAACTAACTACCTAGGCGGGCGCGGCACGGTGCGGTCGGGCTAGCGGGCCTACGGCCGTGACCATTTGGTCACCGGAGACACGCCGGCGGCGAGCTCCGCGGCGTGGCGTTCGGGCGCGCGTGGGGGAGCAGCTACGGAGCGCGAGCGAGCTAACGGAGAGGGGGAGGAGAAGGAGAGGCTCACTGCGAGGCTGTAGGGAGTGGCAGTGAGCTCGGGGAGGGCGCGGGGTAGCCGGAATCGGCGACGAACGACGGCGGCCGAAGGTTGAAGACGAGCTCGGGGAGGCCGGTGCAGAGGCGCTCGACTCGTTCCCGAGGGCGTAGTCGACGTAGTCGACGGCGGGAAGTCGTTCGGGCACGTCGTCGGGGCGATCGGGGCACGGTGGCCGCGAGTTCGACGGTGAACGGCGGCGAGCACGCGCGGGCAGAGGAGATCGAAGGGGAGAGAGAGGTGGATCTGGCGGGGGGAGAGGCACAGAGGCCGAGGGAGTGAGCGGGGTGAGTGGGAGAGAGGCCCGAGGGGGCGGGGGCCGCTGGCGCCCTTATCCTCTCCGGCGTCGGTGCCGGCGAGGTGGTCGGGCGGGAGCGCGCGCCCCTGTTCCGACCCGGTCGGGGGAACAGGGAAGGGGACGCGGGGGGGGGGGGAGTGGGCTGGGGCGACTGGGCCGGGGGGGTTCGGGGGTGGCGGCCCAGTTTGGGCCGGGGTGCAATGGGGGAACGGGCCTTCTCCTTTTTTTCTTTTTCTGTTCTGTTTTGTTTTCTGTTTTCCTTTTATTTGTTTATTTCCTTTTCTGTTATATTTCATTTAAAGTATTTAGGCATTTTATAAAAAGGAGTTTTCTCCACCATAATTGCCAGTGTATTATTTAGCACCCACAGAACATTTTTGTTTGAGTTTTTGAAAACTTTTATTTTTCACTTTAATTATATTTGAAGTTTGAACTAGGAGTTAGAAAAGGAAGGTGATTCAAATGTGATCAAGCCCTGTTTAGCAACATGATTAGCTTAATCACAGGGAGTTACTGTAGCATGATTCCCAGGGTGTTACAAATCTCCTCCACTACAAGAAATCTCGTCCCGAGATTTAGGAGGTAGAAGGAAACAGTGCGGGGTATTCTTCGCGCAGACGATCCTCTCGTTCCCAAGTGGCCTCATCTTCAGAATGGTGCGACCACTGGACTTTGAGAAACTTGATCGCCTTCTGACGTGTGCGGCGTTCAGCTTGGTCGAGAATGCGGACCGGATGCTCCTTATAGGAGAGGTCTTGCTGCAATTCGAGCACTTCATGATCCACAGCTCGGATTGGATCCTTGAAGCAACGGCGGAGCTGTGACACATGGAACACATCGTGAACCTGAGAAAGGTTCGGCGGTAGTTCCAGTTGGTATGCCACTTTTCCACGCCTTTCGAGGATAGTGAATGGGCCAATATAGCGAGGAGCTAGTTTGCCCTTGATCCCGAAGCGGTGAGCACCCTTCATAGGTGTGACTCGAAGATAAGCCTTTTCGCCAGGTTGATAGACCATGTCTTTATGATGACGGTCATACTGACTCTTCTGACGTGACTGAGCAGTCTTGAGATTCTCGCGAATAATGCGGACTTGTTCTTCGGCATCTTGGATAATATCCGGACCGAAGAGTGGACGTTCCCCAGTTTCTGACCAGTTCAGAGGGGTTCGGCACTTTCGTCCATATAACACTTCGAAGGGGGCCATCTTCAGACTAGCTTGATAGCTATTATTATAAGAGAACTCAGCATACGGGAGAGATTCCTCCCATTTCTTGCCGAAGGAAATAACGCAAGCTCGAAGCATGTCTTCGAGAACTTGGTTGACGCGTTCAACTTGTCCTTGCGATTGAGGATGAAACGCAGTACTGAATGACAGATGAGTTCCCATAGCTTCTTGGAAACTTGCCCAGAATCTTGAAGTGAATAAGCTACCACGGTCTGAACTGATAACCAATGGAATACCGTGGAGTGAAACAATCCTGGACATATAGAGCGTTGCCAACTGGCTAGCAGTGATCGTTTCTTTGACTGCCAGGAAATGTGCAACTTTGGAAAGCCGGTCAATGACGACAAGAATAGCATCATTACCTTTCTGTGATTTGGGAAATCCAGTGACGAAGTCCATCTCAACATGGTCCCATTTCCATTCAGGAATAGAGATAGGTTGCAGAGTTCCAGCAGGCCTTTGATGTTCTGCTTTGATACGACGGCAAACGTCACACTCAGCAACATAACGAGCAATGTCTTGCTTCATATTAGACCACCAGAATCTCTGTCGGATGTCTTGATACATCTTTGTACTACCAGGATGGATACACAGAGGCGTATCATGAGCTTCTTTCATAACTTCCTGTGTCATATCCAGGTTTTTCTCTGCACATGGCACCACTAGGCGGCCCTTGAAGTATAGGGTGCCATCTTCAGCAATGGTGAAGAATGAGGGCTTTCCTTCTGCGAGGTAGCGCTTAATCTTGTGGGCTTCAGAGTCATACTGCTGTAGCCTTTTGATGCTGTCCTCGAGATCTGGTTTAGCAACTAGGGTATTGAGAGAACCCTGGGTAACAACGTGGAGGTTCACCTTGCCAAACTCCTTAGGAGGGGGAATGAGTGCACCCGGAGGAACAATATGGAGGTTCAGCTTCCTGAATTCCTCAACAAGCGAGGGCTGAACTTTGTGAACCTGAAGGTGGTTGCAGTAAGACTTGCGGCTCAAGGCATCAGCCATTACATTAGCCTTGCCTGGCGTATAGGAAATACCCAAGTCAAAGTCTGCAACAAGCTCCATCCATCTCTGCTGGCGGAGGTTCAGATCTGGCTGAGTAAACAGATACTTCAGACTTTGGTGGTCAGTGAAGATCTCGCAACGATTACCGAGAAGGTAATGTCGCCACTGCTTCAGCGCATGAATGACTGCAGCAAGTTCGAGGTCATGAACTGGGTAGTTCTCTTCGTGAGGGCGCAATTGTCGAGAGGCATAAGCAATCACTTTGCGGTCTTGCATTAGGACACAGCCTAATCCTTGACGGGAAGCGTCGCAGTAGATGACGAAGTCCTTCTTAGTATCAGGTGGAGCTAGAACTGGAGCAGAGGTCAACTTGTCTTTGAGTGCCTGGAAACTTTCCTGACATTTGTCTGTCCATTGGAACTTGACACCCTTATGCAACAGGTTAGTCAGAGGCCTGGCGATCTTGGAGAAGTTCTCGACAAATCGACGGCAATAGCTGGCGAGACCGAGAAAACTTCTGACTTGCTTAACGTTCTTGGGAGGAGTCCAATCAAGAATAGCCTGAACTCGCTCGGGGTTGACGGCAATACCATCCTTAGAGATGACATGCCCAAGATAGGTTACCTCCGGTAGCCAGAATTCACATTTGGAGAACTTGGCATATAGTTGATGTTCTCGTAGCTTTTCCAGCACAAGTCGAAGATGTTCAGCATGTTCTTCTTCGTTCTTGGAGAATATCAGGATATCATCCAGATAAACCACGACGAACTTGTCGAGGTAATCCATGAATATGTAGTTCATCAGACGAGAGAAGGTGGCTGGAGCATTGGTTAAACCGAAAGACATGACGGTGTACTCGTATGAACCATAGCGAGTCACGAAGGCGGTCTTTGGGATATCCTCTTCGCGAACACGGATCTGGTGGTAGCCCAACCTCAAGTCGAGCTTAGAGAACACTGACGAACCCGCCAGTTGATCATACAGATCATTGATCCGAGGAAGAGGGTATTTATTCTGAATGGTAGCTTGGTTTATAGGACGGTAGTCTTGAACCAATCGGTTAGTCCCATCCTTCTTCTTGACAAAGAGAGAAGGTGCTCCCCAAGGAGAGCAACTTGGGTGAATGAATCCTTTGCGAAGAGACTTGTCGATTTCCTCCTTAAGCTCAAGGAGTTCATGCGGCGGCATTTTGTAGGGTCGCTTGGCTATGGGAGTGGTGCCTGGTTTCAAGTCGATGATGAATTCGACAGCTCTAGCAGGGGGAATCCCCGGAAGTTCTTCAGGGAAGACGTCGAGGAATTCACGCACGACGGGAATGTTTTCAATGCCCTCGAGTGGTGCAGCGTTCAAGGCATTCAATGCGTAAAGCCTTGCCTCGGCATTTTGCACCAGATGAGCTTGGTAAGCAACTATTTCATCAGAAGGGTGTAGCAGATGGACGGTCTTAGTGGCGCAAACTATAGAAACAGTATGCGCTTTCAACCAATCCATACCCAAAATGAGGTCGATGTTAGATGACTTCAGGATAATGGGAGAGGCATAGAATTCCAGCCCTTCGATTTCCACGGGGACATCGATGCCAACCAAGGAGGTTTGACACTGTCCCACGGGGGTTTTGACCAATACAGAGGTGTTCATCTCCTCACATTTAACGTCGTGCTTGTATGCAAAATCTTCTGACATGAATGAATGCGATGCACCTGTATCAAATAAAACGGATGCTGGTACTGAATTTACGAGGAGTGTACCCATCACAGTAGCAGGCTGGTCTTGAGCTTCGTTGAGATCAACGTGGTTGGCATGAGCACGACCATAAGGCTTAGCATTGTTGCTGCGGGGCTGGTTGTTACCACGGCCCGTTGCTGGAAGGGCAAGTTGATTCTGATTCTGATGGTAGTCCCTGGCACGGTGACCGGGTTGTCCACACTTGTAGCACAGACCATTATTGGGAGTGGGAACCGGAGCTTGGGATGGTGGAGCTGGAAGTCTTGTCTGCCTAGATGGTGGTGGAGGCAGACGAGGTGCAGCATAGGTCTGCCTTGGGGCAGATGCATTTGGACGGTACGTGATGTTCGGGATCCATATCTTACGCTTCTGTGCGGGCGAACCCGAAGATGAGCCCGTGTCACGGTTGCGCCTGTGAGAGCTCTAGTATTCCTGCAGACCAGTTTCGACATTGATGGCCTTGTTCACCAAGGTGGCGAAATCAGCAAAGTCATGCACTAGAAGTGCGAGCTTGATGTCAGCTTGAAGGCCATCACGGAACTTCTCCTGTCTGCGTGCATCAGTTGCAATGTCTTCTTCAGCATAGCGGGACAAGTCCAGAAACTCCCGCTGATAAGCTTCGACAGAATTGTTGCCTTGGGTGAGGTTGCGGAACTCACGCTTCTTCCGGTCCATGACTCCTTGAGGAATGAAGCGGGCACGGAAAGCAGCTTGGAAGTCTGGCCAGGTGATGATTGTTCCAGCTGGCAGAGTACGCCTGTGGCTGTCCCACCATTGAGCTGCGGGTCCCTTCAAGAAGAAGGAAGCAAAATTGACATAGCTGGCAGGGGCTACATCAGCAGACTCCATCTCATAGGTGATGTCACGGAGCCAGTCATCAGCATCCAGAGGCTGAGTTGAGCTGCGGTAGATGGTTGGGTTGAGGCGTATGAAATCTTGAAGAGTCACTTGAGCTGGCTGTTGGTTCAAATTGGGGCGAGGAAACTGAGCCATCATATTTTCCATGAATTGGCGGTTCAGTTCAAACTGTTGGATCATACCAGCCATGTACTCAGGTGGTGGTGGGGCATCGCCACCACGACCACGACCACCTGGTCTAACCATCCTGCTAATATATAACAGGGGTAGTTCAGCATTTAGAAAATTTGCAATGACAAGAATCATTCATGATGAAACATGCATAATGAAAGGAGCACGATAGCTACTACATAGTAGTCGGCATAGCTTACAAAAGGGGTCATGCATAGAGTTCAGTACACAGAGTTCAGTACATAGACTAAAACATCATAGGCGGCACACAGGCTCGCGGCGAATGCCTTTAACACTACAAACAAGCCTACATCAGTCCCAAGAGGTACTGTGGAGGTAATCGTAGCCTGACAGCTGGTAGTGAGGCAACGGATAGCCCTCCACGTCAGCAGACTGGGGGCCGCGGATACTCAGGTGTAGAGCCCGACGCTCAGGTGGCAGAAGAGGACCAAGTGCGGGAGAGTAGCCTCCCACCTCTGGCCAACCGACACCGTGGGGCATCACGGTCCTGGCTGGGTAGATCGCAGTACGCGGTACCTGTCCAGACCGGACAAAGGGGTGCAGCAGCGTCAGAGCACGGAAAAGGTGCTGCGGGGTGGTGTACATCTCGTGGCGAAGAGCTCGGTTAGCTCGATCCAGCCCATCAGCATGCAGAACCAGGTGCTGATGGTAGAAGGGCTCTCGGGTGACAGTGGAGTAGGCAGCAGTATAGTATCCCTCCGCACCAACATCAGAGGCGATAGCAATGTGCCTGAAAGGGGAGGTGTCCAACTCCTGATACTCTCCACGAAGACGTGTCAGAGCAGCATAGGCAGCATCGTGGACAGCCATATCGATGGTCACACCAACACCATGTGCGGTGTGCAGCACAGTAGTGGAGTCGTACTCCCGAGAGTAGAGGTGGACGATGGCACGGTACTGCTCCTGGTTAAAATCCTGGTACTCCTCGTAGACGGTGTACTCAGGGTGCCAGCGATAACCTAGATAGGTCATCATCTCAGCTAGCACCGCAGGTGATCCCGAGGCACCAATGGCCATCGTGTGGCGAACGACCTGCCTCGTGGGTTCCATCTGAAAGCAAAAGACGTTTCAAAGGAGTCAAATGCCAGTGTGTGTATTGTTCAAAATACTACTCTAAGAAACAACTATGGCTTATCCAACTTTGGGGTGAATGTGGTCACGGGATCCTAGTGTTAGAGTTAGTAAATTCGTTTAACCCGAGTAGAAGAGAGTTCAGAGTCCCAGAGTAAAGGTCGAGGAGTAAAAGATCCTAGTACCACCCAATGGCGACGTGGGCCCGTAAGACACACAACCATGTTAGTAAAATGTTTTGTAATGTCTAGACTCGACTTCGGCCAAAAAGTGTGGATAGGGGGATTCCTACAGGCAGTCGGCTCTGATACCAACTTGTGACGCCCCCGATTTGACCGTACACTAAACATGCACGCAAATGTGTACGATCAAGATCAGGGACTCACGGGAAGATATGACAACACAACTCTAAAACATAAATAAGTCATACAAGCATTATAATACAAGCCAGGGGCCTCGAGGGCTCGAATACAAGTGCTCGATCATAGACGAGTTAGCGGAAGCAACAATATCTGAACACAGACATAAGGTAAACAAGTTTTCCTTAAGAAGGCTAGCACAAACAGGGATACAGATCGAACGAGGCGTAGGCCTCCTGCCTGGGACCTCCTAACTACTCCTGGTCGTCGTCAGCGGCCTGCACGTAGTAGTAGGCACCTCCAGTGTCGTAGGTGTCGTCGTCGACGGTGGCGTCTGGCTCCTGGACTCCAATATCTGGTTGCGACAATCAGATAGATAGGAAGGGGGGAAAGAGGGAGAGAAGCAACCGTGAGTACTCATCCAAAGTACTCGCAAGCAAGGAGCTACACTACATATGCATAGGTATATGTGTAAAGGGGCATATCAGTGGACTGAACTGCAGAATGCCAGAATTAAAAGGGGGATAGCTAGTCCTGTCGAAGACTACGCTTCTGGACATCTCCATCTTGCAGCATGTAGAAGAGAGTAGATTGAAGTCCTCCAAGTAGCATCGCATAGCATAATCCTACCCGGCAATCCCCTCCTCGTCGCCCTGCTAGAGAGCGACCACCGGGTTGTATCTGGCACTTGGAAGGGTGTATTTTATTCAGTATCCAGTTCTAGTTGTCATAAGGTCAAGGCACAACTCCGGGTCGTCCTTTTACCGAGGGACACGGCTATTCGAATAGATAAACTTCCCTGCAGGGGTGCACCACATAACCCAACACGCTCGATCCCATTTGGCCGGACACACTTTTCTAGGTCATGCCCGGCCTCGTAAGATCAACACGTCGCAGCCCCACCTAGGCTCAACAGAGAGGTCAGCACGCCGGTCTAAACCTATGCGCGCAGGGGTCTGGGCCCATCGCCCTATGCACACCTGCACGTTGCGTACGCGGCCGGAAGCAGACCTAGCCCCCTTAATACAAGCGCGAGCTTACGGTCCAATGCGCCGCGCGCCACTCAGTCGCTGACGTCAAAAGAGCTTCGGCTGATACCACGACGTCGGGATACCCATAACTACTCCCACGTAGATGGTTAGTGCGTATAGACCAAATGGCCAGACTCAGATCAAATACCCAGAACTCGTTAAGCGTGTTGTTTATCTGCGAACGCCGACCAGGGCCAGGCCCACCTCTCACCTAGGCGGTCTCAACCTGCCCTGTCGCTCCGCCATAAAGTAACAGTCGGGGGCTTTCAGGAACCCAGGCCCACCTCTACCGGGGTGGAGCCACCTGTCCTTTCAGCCCCCTCATCAGAATCACTTGCGGGTACTCAACGAGCCGACCCGACTTTAGTCACCACATGTGTCATGTATATAATGTATATAATATATACCCGTGATCACCTCCCGAAGTGATCACGGCCCATTAGTATAGCATGGCAGACGGACAAGAGTGTAGGGCCACTGATGAAACACTAGCATCCTATACTAAGCAGTAGGATAGCAGGTAAGGGTAACAATTGTAGAAACAATGACAGGCTATGCATCAGGATAGGATTATCGGAAAGCAGTAACATGCTACACTACTCTAATGCAAGCAGTATAGAGAAGAGTAGGCGATATCTGGTGATCAAGGGGGGGGCTTGCCTGGTTGCTCTGGCAAGTAGGAGGGGTCGTCGACTCCGTAGTCGAACTGGGCAGCAGCAGTGTCGGTCTCGTAGTCTACCGGAGAGAAGAGGGGGAAGAAACAGTAAATACAATGCAAACATTAGCATGACGATGCGTGACATGACAATGAGCGGTGCTAGGGGTGTCCTAACGCGACAGCAGGTGGTATCGGTGAGGGGGGGAACATCCGGGAGGTATTCCCGATGTTACGCGTTTTTGGACAGACGGACCGGAGGGGGAAAGTTGCTAGTTCGATAGGTTAGGGAGGTGTGGTGGACGAACGGACTGCGTATCCGGATTCGTCTCGTCGTTCTGAGCAACTTTCATATAGAAAACATTTTCATCCGAGTTACGGTTTAAAAGATATGAATTTTCAAAGTTTATTTGAATTTCTGGAATTATTTATATTAAGAAAAATGAATTATGACGTCAGCATGAGGCAATGCTGACGTCAGCAAGTCAACAGGTCGGCTGACCAGTCAAACCAGACAGGTGGGTCCAGTGGGACCCACATGTCAGTCTCTGTTATTCTAATATCTATTTAAACTAATCTAACAGTATAATTAGAGGGGTGGGCCCCACATGTCAGTGAGTGATTAGTTAAAATAATTATTTTTATTTATAAAACATTTTCTTTTTCTTTATTTTTGCGGCAGGGCCCGCATGTCAGTGACTGGGCCTGCCCAGTCAGCAGTTGACTGGGTCAACCCAGTCAACTGGGGCCCGTGGGGGCCACTGGCAGGGGCACTGGGGTGGCCCCAGGCCTGCCACGTCGGCGGCCGGCGCCGGAGCAACGCCGGCGACCAAAACGCACGGCGGCGCGCGCGGAGGGGCGCGGGTTTCACCCACAGTGGGTTTGCGGGGGCGGGGCTGGGCGCGTACGACGCGGCTCGACGTCGCGCGTCCAACGGCGGTGGTCGGAGGGGCTGAAACGGCCGGGGACGACCGCTACGAGCTCGCCGGCGGCGAGGTGCTACGGGTGCCCGACGGAAGCTGTGTTAGAGCGCGCGAACGGCCGAACTAACTACCTAGGCGGGCGCGGCACGGTGCGGTCGGGCTAGCGGGCCTACGGCCGTGACCATTTGGTCACCGGAGACACGCCGGCGGCGAGCTCCGCGGCGTGACAGAAGCTTGAACCTGAGTAAGTGGGTTGTTTGCGTATGGGAGTAAAGAGGACTTGATTCTTTAATGCTATGGTTGGGTTTTACCTGAATGATCTTTAGTAGTTGCGGATGTTTGCTAAAGTTCCAATCATAAGTGTATATGATCCAAGTAGACAAAGTATGTTAGCTTATGCCTCTCCCTCATATAAAATTGCAATAATGATTACCGGTCTAGTTATCGATTGCCTAGGGACAAATAACTTTCTTGTGACAAAAAGCTCTCTACTAAAACTAACTTAATTGTTTCTTTATCTAAATAGCCCCTAGATTTTATTTACGCGCTCTTTATTATCTTGCAAACCTATCCCTTTACACCTACAAAGTACTTCCAGTTTCATACTTGTTCTAGGTAAAGCGAACGTTAACTGTGCGTAGAGTTGTATCGGTGGTCGATAGAACTTGAAGGGAATATAAATTCTACCTTTAGCTCCTCATTGGGTTCGACACTCTTACTTATCAAGAAAGGCTACAATTGATCCCCTATACTTGTGGGTTATCAAGACCTTTTTCTGGCGCTGTTGCAGGGGAGCAATAGCGTGGGGTGAATATTCTCGTGTGTGCTTGTTTTCTTTATCACTAAGTAGTTTTTATTTTTTGTTCTAAGTTGTTCTCTATCTTTAGTTATGGATATGGAACATGAAATACCAAAAAATAGGTGTACTTGCTACTCATGGAGATGGGGAACCTCCTAAAACCCTCGATGCTCGCTATGTGGAAATTATTAAACACTACTTTGATAATCCTGAGAAAATCCCGTTCAACTTGATAATGGGAGACACGTTGGATCAACGTGAATATTTTAGGGATTGTCGTTTGACTCTAAAAGGGAAACTGTTATGGGATCAAATTCATGTGTTGCATTGGTATGCTTGGAATTTATGTCAGAGATATGATTATACTTATTGCTCTAGGGTTGAAGGCTCCACACCACTACAAAAAAGACACATCCGTGACATTTTGGGCCGAACGAATTTTTTTTCTGTCATGCTTATGACACTTCTATGATGATAATTGTGACAAAACCCGGTATCATCATAGATGTGGTGGGCTCCTACTTCTATGACAAAATATCATGACAGAAAATGGGCTTTTCGTCTTGGGCGGGCCGGGGACGCACCTTCATGACATTCTTTGGGCCGTCCATGACGGAAAAAATCATGGTAGAAGCGAGGGCGAGGAAAATTTCAGGGAGTTTCCGGTTATGGTTGGTGGTCGGGGCCGAGAGATGCATGGAGGGATTGTGCGTTTCTCTCGTACACGTACGCACGTGTGTGTGAGAGGTGTTGGGATCTAACTGAACCCGAGCGAGGCATTCGCTTACTGAACCCAAGCGATTGCACTAGCTACGTTACTAAACCCGAGCGACCGCTCGATCCCTGGCTGTTAACTGAACCCGATCGAGGGATTCCTTCTCTACTACTGCTAACAGAAGCCGATCGAACCTGCTGCCTCTTGATGAACAGTGAACGTGGGGGTTGGTTGAACAAGTCATGACGTACATGGTTGGGGTTGGATGAACAGTTCCCGGTGGGGGTTGGATGCACAGGACTCCCTGGTAGTAGTAGTAGGTCGTTGCCGCTGGATGAACAGGACCTCGAGAGGAGGGCCACCATAGCCGAGCTGGTTGGGGTGGATGAGCAGGACCCCCTGGAGGGCTGGTTGAACAGTAGCTGGTGGAGGTCTGGATGAGCAGTAGCCCGTGGATGAACAGTAGTTGGTGGATGTAGGAGGAAGACTCGGTGGATGAACAATGCAGGTTGAGGCTGAAGCAAGTCGACGGTGGGTGAACTGTAGCCCGTGAGTCCCGTTTTGTGGTACGCCACACCCCTCCAATGAACAGGACCCCCCGTTTCAACCGTAGAGCTCCAACACAAGTCCGTTTCCTCCGTTTTGTGGTACGCCCACCCCTCCCAATGAACAGGACCCCCGTTTCGACTGTAGCACTCCAACACAAGTCTGTTTCCTCCGTTTTGCGGTACCCCTCCCGATGAAGAGGACCCCCGTTTCGACCGTAGCCGGTCGAATAGAAGGCCATTTCCTCCATACTGCGCTACGCCAGACCCCGTTTCGGCTATTCCGTCCAAGCCAGTTGGCTCCCGTTGAAGAGGACGCATTCCGACCTAGTCTGTTGCCTCTTGATGAACATGACATTGTTTCTCTATTCCGACCCAGCCGGTTGGCTGCCCGATGAACAGGACGCCATTGCTGCCATCCGTTGCCTCTCCAAGTACACGAGCCCTGGCCGTACGTATGCGCGAGTAGGTGTTCGAGACCCCGCCCGTATGTACGTATGTGGCCGTATTTTTTGGCATGTGGATGTACGTACGTGTACACGGTTTACAAGGGAGTGCCTGAACTGCTACGTCGGGAGCTCTACTACTACACGTGCCGCTGCTTGCTCGACCACGGTTCATCATTGCAGAGAGACCGATCGACCAGTATGTACGTACACGTTCGCGACAACGCTATGTACGCTTCGACCAGGTGGGTCCCGGCTGTCAGGGAGGATAAGGAGGTACTTCCTTGCGTGCGAAGTTATTGATTGTGGGTCTGAGCTATCAGGGGGAGGATTCATTTTTTTGCGCCTAATATGGAGGCACTTCCTTGCGTGCGAAGATGTAGCTGGTGGGTCCATCTATCAGCCTCACCGTGTACACTACTCTTCCGATGGCTGTCGTTCGTTGACCACGTTGACCATGCAGTGCGGACAGCACCCAGGCGGTGGACGATGACGAGACCTAGGAAGGGAACGACGCTGAGCTAGGGAAGACGAGGCAGGTAGATGCCCACGCGGAGGGGAGTACGAGGGTTCACTGGTTCAGCTGCGGTGTAAGGCTACCGTCGCCGGAGAATAACAGGGGGTGTGGGTGAGTAGAGGGTAGGCCTGGCCAGTAGTAGTATGATCGGGCGGTGAGGCCTGCGTGGCAGCACAACCGGCCACAGGAGGCTGGAGCAGGCAGTACGTTATACGTCTCCAACGTATCTATAATTTATGAAGTATTCATGCCATGTTTACATATTTTTATATGATTTTGGTATGATTTGATTAGAACTAACCCGAACTGACGCTGTTTTCAGCAGAACTACCGTGGTGTTGTTTTTGTGCAGAAATAAAAGTTCTCGGAATGCGATGAAAATCAACGGAGATTTTTCTGGAAAATATGAAAAATACTGCAACAAAAATCTACCCGAGGGGAGTCACGGGGGCCCCACGAGGGTGGGGGCGCGCCCCCTGCCACGTGGACTCCCCGAAGGCCCCCTGACATGAAATCAATGACAACTTCTCCTATAAATAGAGAAACCTTCGGGAAATAACCTAGATCAGAAGTTCCACCGCCGCAAGCCTCTGTAGCCATGAGAAATCAATCTAGGCCCTCTCTGGCACCCTGCCGGATGGGGCCATCATCACCGGAGGCCATGGAGGAGGATCCCGGAGGGGCCATCATCGCCATGAAGGCCAAGGACCAGAGGGAGAACCTCTCCCCATCTAGGGGAGGCCATGTAGGAGGAAGCACAAGGGGGAGAACCTCTCATGCCCTCTCTCGGTGGCGCCAGAGTGCCATCGGGAGGGGAATCATCGCCGCGGTGATCGTCTTCATCAACATCACCATCATCATCACCATCCTCATCTATTTTACGCGGTCCACTCTCCCGCACCCCGCTGTAATCCCTACTTGAACATGGTGCTTTATGCCACATATTATGATACAATGATGTGTTGCCATCTTATGATGTTTTGAGTAGATATCTTTTGTCCTTGGGTTGATTGATGATTTAGATTGGTATGAGTTGTATGTTTTATTTTGGTGCTGTCCTATGGTGCCCTCCGTGTCACGCAAGCATGAGGGATTCCCACTGTAGGGTGTTGCAATGTTCATGGTTTGCTTATTGTCCGCGTTGCGTGAGTGACTGAAACACAAACATGGATAAGCGGGTCATGGCGTATGGGAATAAAGAGGACTTGATACTTTAATGCTATGGTTGGGTTTTACCTTAATGATCTTTAGTAGTTGCGGATGCTTGCTAGAGTTCCAATCATAAGTGCATATGATCCAAGAAGAGAAAGTATGTTAGCTTATGCCTCTCCCTCATATGAAATTGCAATAGTGATTACCGGTCTTGTTAACAATTGCCTAGGATAATTCCGCACACCGATCCATCATTATTCCACACTCTCTATTTATAATATTTAGTAATATATTCTAACTTTATGATAACATCACCTACTTTTATATTTTAGCTCTCCGATATCATGCAAAGTTATCTTCTTCATACCCACAACGTAGTCTTATTTCTCGTTTCTAGTTGGAAGCAAATGTTTGGTGTACGTAGAGTCGTATCAGTGGCAGATAGGGTGTGACGCCCGGATAATTAAGCTACAGTAATTCTCTGCCTATGATGCCATGTGACTTCGATTACTGTTGTTAATCTCGCGTTAGTTCGAAAATGATTCAAGTTCAAATCCAAAATCAAGCAAACAATAAAAGTTTTCAAATATTAAAACTAAAATGTTCGAAGTGAACCAAATATTGCATAGGTAATTATGGTGTTGAAACCACACCTTTATAAAATGTTTAAATACTATAATATGACTAAATCAACAACAAAAATAATTATTTAAATACCTTTTGAAATTAATAAAATGTCAAACTAATTTATTTGAGAACTGGACTTTTTGTGACTACGGACTAAGTTTAAATACTAATTTAGATACTAAGTGTATATTTTACTAAAACTAAAGTATATTGAAAAATAGAGAAAAAAGTAAAGAGAGAAAATAAATAAAAGAAAAGCAGAAAGAAAAAGAAATATAAAAGGAAACAAATGTAAAAGGCCTAAATGCACAGTGCACTTAGGCCTGCCAGCCCAATAGCCGAGCCACCCCTACCTCTCTGTTCACCGCAGCGCGGTGGAGGTCCATGCGCCATCCACGACACGGATGGACCATGGGGCGGCCATCCGGCGACTCCCCGGTGACCTCAAGACGCTGGCGACCCTCCTTGGCGCAACCCTAACCCTAGACGCCTCCCAGTTCGCCCCTCTCGCCAGATCCCCTTCCCCGTGCACCTCCGATGCCTCTGCCGCCATGGCCGCCGTCGCCCTCGCGGCCACCGTCCTCCCCGCTCCCGTCCGACTTGCCTGTTCACTCCGTAGTCGTCCCCTACACTGCCTGCCACCTCGAGTTGGAGCTCGGAGCCCCTACAACAACCGCGACGACTTCATCTTCCTCCTCGGCCACCTTGGATCGCCGCAGCCCGTTCGTCGTCATCGAGCCTTCCCCGAACCCGCTTAGCAGATCTGCAGGCCCCCTGTGAGCATCTCTCTTCCTCCCCTCACTCCACGCGCTCGATTGCAAGCTCTAGCAACCGATCCGCCGTCGGCCGAAAGCTTGCTCCGCCGCTCACCTCGCCGTCGCGGCCACAGCTCACGCCGCTGGCGTCTGAGCACACCATCGTGCTCAACATCTTCGTAGGATGCCGTAGAACCCACTGTCTCTTTTCCTCGTGCCCCCTGCGTCTTCCCCGCCTGTGCCGTGCTCCGGCCACCACCACGGATCAACGCCGGTGCCGTTCCTGACCACCTCGGCACCTACCGCTTGCCGCACCCGACGCGCGTGAGCGTCAGCTCACCGTAGGACCTAACTGCACTCCGAATGGGCCACTGTGGCCGATTTCCGGCGTTGTCCCGCGCCGCGCTGCCGTCGGTTTGGTCACCGGCGTGCGTGCCGGCGTTTAAACACCGGCGGGACCCGCCCGTCAGGCCATTAGCCACTAACAGCCGTCACTAACACCCATTGACCGGTGGGCCCACCTACTGTAGAGTTTAAATAAATTAAACTAACCCTGTTATTAATCTAGGACACTGACAGCCGGACCCCGCCCTGGTAACGAACTAATTAAATTAACTAAACCACTTTTGTTTAGCTTACTCGCTGACTACTGGGCCTGACTGGTCAGTTTGACCAGTCAACATGCTGACTGGGCTAGTCCCAGTCTATGAAAGTGGGCCCCATGTTGACCTGTTTACCAGTCAAATGGTCAATTGTTGACCTGCTGACTCAGCAGGCTGGCCCCACCTGTCAGCCTGTAATGCCACTACTGTGTACACTTCTCTGTGTACACCTAGCATTTAGTATTTAATATATTTTTGAATTAAGTAAATTCCAGAAATTCAGAAAATGATTTAAAACTTTAAAAATTCATATAAGATAATCCGTAGCTCGGATGAAAATACTTTGTACATGAAAGTTGCTCAGAACGACGAGAGGAATCCGAATACGCAGTCCGTTTGTCCGCCACACGTCCCTATCATAGTGAACACGTAACTTTCCCCCTCCGGTCCGTTTGTCCGAAAACGCGAAACACCGGGAATACTTTCCCGGATGTTTCCCCCCTTCGCCGGTATCACCTAATACCGTGTTAGAGCATACCTAGCACCGCATATTACTTCGTTATGTTTTGTGATGCTTTGTTTGCTCCGTATTTACTGTTTCTCCCTCCCTCTTCTTTTCCGGTAGACTCTGAGACCGCTGCCGATGTTCGTGTGTTCGACTACATCGAAGATGACCCCTCCTCGCCAGAGCAACCAGGCAAGCCGCCCCCCTTGATCACCAGATATCGCCTATTCCTTCTCTCTACTGCTTGCATTAGAGTAATGTAGCATGTTACTACTTTCGTTAATCCTATTCTGCTGCATAGCCTGTCATTGTTGCTACAATTGTTGATACCTTTACCTGCAATCCACATGCTTAGTATAGGTTGCTAGTACTTCATCAGTGGCCCTATACTCTTGTCCGTCTGCCATGCTATACTACTGGGCCGTGATCACTTCGGGAGGTGATCACGGGCATATGCTATATACTTTATACTGTTACATTACTTATGATACTGTTCGGAGATGGGGGCTGAAGGGGCAGGTGGCTCCATCCTGGTAGAGGTGGGCCTGGGTTCCCGACGGCCCCCGACTGTTACTTTGTGGCAGAGCGACAGGGTAGGTTGAGACCACTTAGGAGAGAGGTGGGCCTGGCCCTGGTCGACGTTCGCGGTTACTTTAAAATAACACGTTTAATGAGTTCTTGGTATTTGATCTGAGTCTGGCCACTGGCCTATACGCACTAACCAACTACGCGGGAACAGTTATGGGCACTGGACGTCGTGGTATCAGCCGAAGCCTTCTTGACGTCAGCGACTGAGCGGCGCGCGCCGGATTGGACTGGAACGCCTGCTCTTGTATTAGGGAGGCTAGGTCTGCTTCCGGCCGCGTTCGCAACGTGCAGGTGTGCAATGGGCGATGGGCCCAGACCCCTGCGCCATAGGATTTAGACTGGCGTGCTGACCTCTCTGTTGTGCCTAGGTGGGGCTGCGACGTGTTGATCTTCCGAGGCCAGGCATGTCCCAGGAAAGTGTGTCTGGCCAAACGGGATCGAGCGTGTTGGGTAAGGTGGTGCACCCCAGCAGGGAAGTTTATCTATTCGACTAGCCGTGTCCCTCGGTAAAAGGACGACCCGGAGTTGTACCTTGACCTTATGACAACTAGAACCGGATACTTAATAAAACACCTTTCCAAGTGCCAGATATAACCCGGTGATCGCTCTCTAATAGGGCAACGAGGAGAGGATCGCCGGGTAGGATTATGCTATGCGATGATACTTGGTGAACTTACCATCTACTCTCTTCTACATGCTGCAAGATGGAGGCTGCCAGAAGCGTAGTCTTCGACAGGATTAGCTATCCCCCTCTTATTTTGGCATTCTGCAGTTCAGTCCACCAATATGGCCCTTTACACATATACCCATGCATATGTAGTGTAGCTCCTTGCTTGCGAGTACTTTGGATGAGTACTCACGGTTGCTTTTCTTCTTCTTTTCCCCCTTCCCTTCTACCTGGTTGTCGCAACCAGATGCCGGAACCCAGGAGCCAGACGCCACCGTCGACGATGACTCCTACTACCCTGGAGGTGCCTACTACTATGTGCAGGCCGCCGCCGACGACCAGGAGTAGTTTAGGAGGATCCCAGGCAGGAGGCCCGCGCCTCTTTCGATCTGTATCCCAGTTTGTGCTAGCCTTCTTAAGGCAAACTTGTTTAACTTATGTCTGTACTCAGATATTGTTGTTTCCGCTGACTCGTCTATGATCGAGCACTTGTATTCGAGCCCTCGAGGCCCCTGGCTTGTATTATGATGCTTGTATGACTTATTTTATTTTTAGAGTTGTGTTGTGATATCTTCCTGTGAGTCCCTGATCTTGATCGTACACATTTGCGTGTATGATTAGTGTACGATTGAATCTGGGGCGTCACAAGTTGGTATCAAGGCCGACTGCCTGTAGGAAACCCCCTTCCACACTCCTTGGCCGAAGTCGAGTCTAGACATTACAAACTTTTACTAACATGGTTGTGTGCCTTACGGGCCCACGTCGCCATTGGGTGGTATTAGGATCTTTTACTCCTCGTCTATACTCTGGGACTCTGATCTCTCTTCTATTCAGGTTAAATGAATTTTGCTAACTCTAACATTAGGATATCGTGATCACTTGCACTAGGAGAGCCCCTTATTACAGATGATCGCCCGCTGCACCGGAAGATTCCGAAGATACTCTTTGATGTTCTTTCGAGAACTTGTTCTCATCGGGTTTGCAATTCCCTACCACCGAGACATCCCTATGGATAGCTACTTATACTTACCACCCATACCTTCATTCTCGATTACTCTTGTTAGTACAAGATACCCTGAACTACTTTCCGCTATTCCGAGAATCCTTTGTGCTTACAGCCTTGCAGCTCTTTTCTACACGATTACACCTACGCATAATTCCTCACATTTATCAAGGATTTCTTCATCCCTAGTTGTTCTTGTGTTTCACAAAATTCTTCGGGATACTATTCGGTTTTCTGAAAATCCTCAGGAGTCTATTGCTTCTGAATTCCTTGCCTTCCGGCACCATGGTTAATTCCATATTTCTAGCAAGCTCCGTTGACATCCTTTATCACTATCATTTTGAGTCCCTTGATTCAATATTTTGCGAATGCTCGCAATCCTCAATCAGATCATAGAATTCATCCTTCTGGCTTAGACATCATTTTAAACATGAGCTGGTTCTCGACAAATAAAATTACCGTTGATTGTACCTCTAAGTCTACTCGACTTACTCGTAATTGAACAGGGCGTCTGATTCTGATACACCGATCTGGAATTCATAATTTCTTTGGGTTTAAACCATCAAAGTATTCAGATATTGCCATAATCTAATGCCTTTGCATTCTTTCTTCCTCTGATTGAGTACCGATACTCATGTCAGCTCCGTTGTGGACCGCCAGACCCATTGCTGGGTTGTTATCCGATGGTATCATTCACATTCAAATCTTTTGAGTTCTTTTCCTGATACATAATTCCTTTGGTAAATTGAATCCTCTGCTTTGACAACCATGCTCTACTTTTGAGCTTGTGTTAATTACTCCTAAAAATTTGTGGTATATGTTCCTAAGATTCCTCGATGGGTTGAACCAATGCCTTAACTAATCTTGACCTTGAAAGATTTCACGGGCCATACTCATCTGGTATTTCACTAGGTAAAACTTTCAACACTAATGCCATTATCAAAACGAGAAGTGAATGTAAGGTTCTGCTTTGGAGAAGTGGGAGTCGACCTTGAACTTTGTGTTCATGCCCATGGACCCGATGTGGAATTTATCATGGAAGCTTCTTGTATTAAAGCACACTTGTTATAAGTTCATCTTGTATCTATGTTGGTCCTTTGCAACCGTGGTTCCGACCATGATTGATCATCTTTGATCCTTTTCTTGGACAAGTTGAATCACTTGTCCTCTGCAGATCAATGCACCCGTCCAACCTCTATTATGATCTACCTTCGAGTATTACCCCGTGGTATCTCGATAATAGCACAAAACCATATTACTTCTTATGAGTTCTTCAAGTATTATTTCCAACCGATTCCAATTTCCCCCGGGTTCTGAGTTGTTAGACACTCAAGGACACTGATAAGTGAATCAATTCCGCACTCCGATTCTATAACTCTAAGTAATCTCGGTTGCTTATGAGTTTATTAATCCTTCAAGTCATTCCTAGCCTGATCGGCTATATCATTAATGTGCTAAATTTAAACTGTGCTACTTGGTCCTTATTCCCGGAGCACAGCCTTTGGCGATGAGCTAAGCTTACGTTGATTCCCTCGTCTTATCGTCCTACCTCGAACAACAAGCTTGATTCTGAATTGGTGTCGTATTCATGGTTCCAATAATCTTTCGCTGCATCAGTCCTTTTGCTTGATGCAGTCATTGTTCGATTGCTTCTTCGTGGAGCCTTTCGACAAAATTTGTCATGATCATGATCAGCATTCTGAGCTCTTCCAGGATATCAGTTGAATTCATGTTGAGAAATACCATCCTTGCCCTCGATGATTAGTGTTATCATCGACCACTTTATTGCCTTCCGTTCAACACAAAACTTGTTCATGTTTTGTGTTATACCTTGATTTCCTTGCTATCCAGCATTTGTTCTCCATTACCTTGAAGTATTACCATCTTTTATGTCAAGAATGTCGTGTGAATTTCACCACCTCTTTAAGAATTCTTGATACAAGTGCTACCTCTTGCCATCTCCGTTCGTTTCTTGGTCCCCGTGTTGTTTCTAACCGGAATACCGGCAATTGAACTTTGATTGTGAATTCAAAACTTCTAGCAAATCTTTTGCTTTGAAGTGAATGGTCGATAGTTTCATTCTAATTCTTTTGTTCATTAAGTCACCATTCTAACATTGATCGTGCAACCCAGCCCATATTTTGGGTGCACCCTTCAATCAATATTTAGTTGTGTATGCTTTCCTCGAGCATACACCATTATATCATTTGATCTGACAAATGTTATCTCCTTGTTCACATGATTGTGGAAACCCATCTTTATGGAAATCTTGAGGAATGGTCGCTTAGTCCATCTGCCACCCATCTCATCCTCTCCTTGGTTTAATGATGAACTCTTGTTTCAGAACTCGCTTCCATAGTTCATTTCCCGAGAATCTTACAATGTCATCTTGTCAATTCGTGTCGCACCTTTTCTTCTCAGGCATCCTCAGTCCGAGGTATCCTGACACCAATTAGATCTGAATCTCGGTCAGATATGATGGTTGGAATATATTTCCAAGAGTTATAACATTGGTCTTTTATATGACCCGGTAAGATGATGTCATGCCTAGCGCACCTAGCCGTAGGACCTATGGTTATAGTTCCCTTTTAGCAAGGTTAGCGGTTCTTTAATGAGGAAATCGTAAGACTTATTCTATAAGTTGTTCCCGATGGATCCTTTGACATCCACAATACTGACCCTTACTTGATGACCATGTCAATGCTATCTCGAAGCATGTTGTGGTACACTGATCATCGATAAGAACATTTGAAGCACCATGCTAAATTTCCTTTATCAATTATTCAAACACCGTTGTTTGGGTAATGTCATGAACTTCCTCTCCCCTTACCTAAATGGGTTTCTACGTTATATCCTATCATGAATATCATGCTCTGCTTGTCCTTGGGAAGGATATACCCCTGAAATATGTGTTTAAACACATTTTTCTCTCCATTGTTCTGATTAAATCTGATAGACACTTTTTCCTTTCCATTGGTTTGATTAAACCCTTACTGTGATCTATATGATATAAGCAATGATAATTCCCTGCTTGTGCAAACACCTCGGTGTACAACTCTGTCAGTAAGACCCTGTTACTATTGTTGATGACATTCCGGTAACCACCGATGGACGAGAACTTTGCCTATTGGTCCGCCTCGTTTCAACAAGCAGGAAAATGGTTCTCTTTGTCCCTTGCCCTTGGTACCGACGTTGTTGCTGACATAACTGACAGGCTATCCTCTGACTTGACTTGCTTACATGATCGTGCAAGAGGTCATCACCCTTTCTACCTTCAACCCACATGGTGGGCCCATAACCCACAACTCCACAGGATCGAAACCTGACTCTCCTGTACACCCCCGGTTTCCAAAGTTATTCCTCGTGCGTGGCCTCATATTTCATTCACGGGCCACCTTCTTGGTGATCTATTCTGGTATCAGACGCAATACCTTCCAATTGCTCTGAACCCCCTTCACCTTCTGATTAGGCCATCCAACGATTGCCTGCCCATTGGAAACTTCTCATGGTACCTTCTTAATTTACTCTCGATATTTTCTTAAGTATCTATTCGAGAGTTACTTTCTACCACATTCCCTGAGTTATCTGCCAGATAGTCAACCTTGTAAGGCCCGTTCTTCCGAAGTTACCCCTTGTTCTTTCGTAAGTATGATGGAGTTCCCGAAGAAAGGATGACAACTTCATCATGATGCATTCATGCATAGGTATGAAGAAATCAACGCTATGGATCAACCTCTTCGAGAAGAGCAACTAAGACTGAGAAGAATTGTTAGAATTTCGTAACCAGATCTTTCCCCTTACCCCACCTCTTAAAATCTCGGGACCTCTTAAAATCAAACTGTACGATGAAAATCAAAGTGTTTGGATGGCTACTGCTACAAGACAGGTTGAACACACGTGACATGCTGAGGAGAAGACACTATGACATTGGGGATGATTTCACATGTCTCCTTTGGGGGCAAAATACAGATGAGACTCTCGAGCATATGATCTTCACTTGCCAGTTCAGCGAAAGGTGTTGGGCCAAGATACGTATTGACTAGCCTGATTTTCAAAATAGGTTGGCCGCGTTGCAAAATGCACAACCCAATTGGCCCAATCCTTTCTTCATTGAAGTATTCTTCACTGCTGCCTGGAGTTTGTGGAAAGAAAGAAACAATAAGCACTTCAGAGGTGTCGCCCCAAGCATTGCATCTTGGTTCCATCAATTTAAAGAGGACCTGGGGCTTTTGCAACATAGAGTTAAGGTTGCACGTAGAGCTGCCCTGCTTTCATACTGTGACACACTTAGTTGAGTCCTACTTTGGCTTTTTACTTTTTTAGCATACATAGAGACAAGTGTATAGAAGTGATCATGGCGTAGTTGCCCGCCCCCGGTGGTAACACCAGGAATGGAGTTGGAAGTATGTGAGTTGTATGTCTATGTAAACACCCCATTTATATAGATATATGAAATATACAGTGGGAGTTCTCTCCCACTGTCAAGTTCCTCAAAAAAAATCTCGGGACGAGATTTCTTGTAGTGGAGGAGAATTGTGACGCCCGGATAATTAAGCTACAGTAATTCTCTGCCTATGATGCCACGTCACTTCGATTACTGTTGTTAATCTCGTGTTAGTTCAAAAACGATTCAAGTTCAAACCCAAAATCAAGCAAACAATAAAAGTTTTCAAATATTAAAACTAAAATGTTCGAAGTGAACCAAATATTGCATAGGTAATTATGGTGTTGAAACCACACCTTTATAAAATGTTTAAATACTATAATATGAATAAATCAACAACAAAAATAATTATTTAAATACCTTTTGAAATTAATAAAATGTCAAACTAATTTATTTGAGAACTAGACTTTTTGTGACTACGGACTAACTTTAAATACTAATTTAGATACTAAGTGTATATTTTACTAAAACTAAAGTATATTGAAAAATAGAGAAAACAGTAAAGAGAGAAAATAAATAAAAGAAAAGCAGAAAGAAAAAGAAATATAAAAGGAAACAAATGTAAAAGGCCTAAGTGCACTGTGCACTTAGTCCTGCCAGCCCAACAGCCGAGCCACCCCCTACCTCTCTGTTCACCGCAGCGCGCTGGAGGTCCGTGCGCCGTCCACGACGCGGATGGACCACGAGGCGGCCATCCGGCGACTCCCCGGTGACCTCAAGACGCTGGCGAGCCTCCCTGGCGCAACCCTAACCCTAGACGCCTCCCAGTTCGCCCCTCTTGCCAGATCCCCTTTCCCCGCGCACCTCCGATGCCTCTGCCGCCATGATCGCCGTCGCCCTCGCGGCCACCGTCCTCCCCGCTCCCGTCCGACTTGCCTGTTCACTCCGCAGTCGTCCCCTACACCGCCTGCCACCTCGAGTTGGAGCTCGGAGCCCCTACAGCGACCGCGACGACTTCATCTTCCTCCTCGGCCACCTCGGATCGCCGCAGCCCGTTCGTCGTCATCGAGCCATCCCCGCGCCCGCTTAGCACATCTGCAGGCCCCCTGTGAGCATCTCTCTTCCTCCCCTCACTCCACGCGCTCGATTGCAAGCTCTAGCAACCGATCCGCCGTCGGCCGAAAGCTTGCGCCGCCGCTCACCTCGCCGTCGCGGCCACAGCTCACGCCGCTGGCGTCTGAGCACACCATCATGCTCATCATCTCCTTAGGATGCCGTAGAACCCACTGTCTCTTTCCCTCGTGCCCCCCCTGCGTCTTCCCTGTCGGTGCCGTGCTCCGGCCGCCGCCTCGGCTCATCGCCGGTGCCGTTCCCGACCACCTCGGCACCTACCGCTTGCCACACCCGACGCGCGCGAGCGTCAGCTCACCGTAGGACCTAACCGCACTCCAAATGGGCCACTGTGGCCAATTTCCGGCGTTGTCCCGCGCCGCGCCGCCGTCGGTTTGGTCACCGGCGCGCGCGCTGGCGTTTAAACACCGGCGGGACCCGCCCGTCAGGCCATTAGCCGCTAACAGCCGTCACCAACACCCACTGACCGGTGGGCCCACCTACTATAGAGTTTAAATAAATTAAACTAACCCTGTTATTAATCTAGGACACTGACAGCCGGACCCCGCCCTGTTAACAAACTAATTAAATTAACTAAACCACTTTTGTTTAGCTTACTCGCTGACTACTGGGCCCGACTGGTAAGTTTAACCAGTCAACCTGCTGACTGGGCTAGTCCCAGTATATGAAAGTGGGCCCCATGTTGACCTGTTTACCAGTCAAATGGTCAACTATTGACCTGCTGACTCAGCAGGCTGGCCCCACCTGTCAGCCTGTAACGCCACTACTGTGTACACTTCTCTGTGTACACCTAGCATTTAGTATTTAATATATTTTCGAATAAAGTAAATTCCAAAAATTTAGAAAATGATTTAAAACTTTAAAAATTCATATAAAATAATCCGTAGCTCGGATGAAAATACTTTGTACATGAAAGTTGCTCAGAACAACGAGAGGAATCCGAATGCGCAGTCCGTTTGTACGCCACACGTCCCTATCATAGTGAACACGTAACTTTCCCCCTCCGGTCCGTCAGTCCGAAAACGCGAAACACCGGGAATACTTTCCCGGATGTTTCCCCCCTTCGCCGGTATCACCTAATACCGCGTTAGGGCATACCTAGAACCGCGTATTACCTCGTTATGTTTTGTGATGCTTTATTTGCTCCGTATTTACTATTTCTCCCCCCTCTTCTTTTCCGGTAGACTTCGAGACCGCTGCCGATGTTCGTGTGTTCGACTACATCGAAGATGACCCCTCCTTGCCTGAGCAACCACGCAAGCCTACCCTTGATCACCAGATATCGCCTATTCCTTCTCTCTACTGCTTGCGTTAGAGTAGTGTAGCATGTTACTGCTTTCGTTAATCCTATTCTGCTGCATAGCCTATCATTGTTGCTACAATTGTTGATACCTTTACCTGCAATCCTACATGCTTAGTATAGGTTGCTAGTACTTCATCAGTGGCCCTACACTCTTGTCCGTCTGCCATGCTATACTACTAGGCCGTGATCACTTCGAGAGGTGATCACGGGCATATGCTATATACTTTACACTGTTACATTTCTTATGATACTGTTCGGAGATGGGGGCTGAAGGGGCAGGTGGCTCCATCCTGGTAGAGGTGGGCCTGGGTTCCCGACGGCCCCCGACTGTTACTTTGTGGCGGAGCGACAGGGTAGGTTGAGACCACCTAGGAGAGAGGTGGGCCTGGCCCTGGTCGGCGTTCGCGGTTACTTTAAAATAACACGTTTAACGAGTTCTTGGTATTTGATCTGAGTCTGGCCACTGGCCTATACGCACTAACCAACTACGCGGGAACAGTTATGGGCACTGGACGTCGTGGTATCAGCCGAAGCCTTCTTGACGTCAGCGACTGAGCGGCGCGCGCTGGATTGGACTGGAACACCTGCTCTTGTATTAGGGAGGCTAGGTCTGCTTCCGGCCGCGTTCGCAACGTGCAGGTGTGCAATGGGCGATGGGCCCAGACCCCTGCGCCATAGGATTTAGACCGGCGTGCTGACCTCTCTGTTGTGCCTAGGTGGGGCTGCGACGTGTTGATCTTCCGAGGCCGGGCATGACCCAGGAAAGTGTGTCCGGCCAAATGGGATCGAGCGTGTTGTGTAATGTGGTGCACCCTTGCAGGGAAGTTTATCTATTCGAATAGCCGTGTCCCTCGGTAAAAGGATGACCCAGAGTTGTGCCTTGACCTTATGACAACTAGAACCGGATACTTAATAAAACACACCCTTCCAAGTGCCAGATATAACCCGATGATCGCTCTCTAACAGGGCAACAAGGAGAGGATCGCCGGGTAGGATTATGCTATGTGATGATACTTGGTGAACTTACCATCTACTCTCTTCTACATGCTGCAAGATGGAGGCTGCCAGAAGCGTAGTCTTCGACAGGATTAGCTATCCCCCTCTTATTCTGGCATTCTGCAGTTCAGTCCACCGATATGGCCCTTTACACATATACCCATGCATATGTAGTGTAGCTCCTTGCTTGCGAGTACTTTGGATGAGTACTCACGGTTGCTTTTCTTCCTCTTTTCCCCCTTTCCCTTCTACCTGGTTGTCGCAACCAGATGCCGGAGCCCAGGAGCCAGACGCCACCGTCGACGACGACTCCTACTACACTTGAGGTTCCTACTACTACGTGCAGGCCGCCGCCGACGACCAGGAGTAGTTTAGGAGGATCCCAGGCAGGAGGCCTACGCCTCTTTCGATCTGTATCCCAGTTTGTGCTAGCCTTCTTAAGGAAAAATTGTTTAACTTATGTCTGTACTCAGATATTGTTGCTTTCGCTGACTTGTCTATGATCGAGCACTTGTATTCGAGCCCTCGAGGCCCCTGGCTTGTATTATTCTTGTATGACTTATTTTATTTTTAGAGTTGTGTTGTGATATCTTCCCATGAGTCCCTGATCTTGATCGTACACATTTGCATGTATGATTAGTGTATGATTGAATCGGGGGCGTCACATAGGTCTTGAGAGAAAACAGAAACAAAAACAATGTGCCAAGCTTTCGTTTTAGGATGATTAGATTGCTTGTTTACTATGTGCAGAACAAAAACAGAAACTTTGGCTGTAGCGCGTGATTTTACGTTTTTTACTGGAAGGTCAAATGGGTCTGAAACTTTTTGCCCATTACTTCTGTACAAATTTTTCAATTTTTCAAATTTTATTCATAATGTTTGGAGTTACAGAGGTTTACTAAACTTCCAGATTACTATAGACTGTCCTGTTTTTGACAGATTCTGTTTTTCGCGTGTTGTTTGCTTATTTTGATGAATCTATGGCTAGTATCGGGGGGTATGAACCATAGAGAAGTTGGAATACAGTATGTTTAACACCAATATAAATAAATAATGAGTTCATTACAGTACCTTAAATTGGTACTTTGCTTTATTACACTAACGGATCTCACAAAGTTTTTGTTAAAGTTTTGTGTGGATGAAGTGTTCGAAGATCGAGGAGCTATCAATATGAGAATAATAAAGAGAGGCAATAGTTCAAGCTTGGGGATTCCCAAGGCACCCCAAGTAAATATTTCAAAGGATACTCAAGCATCTAAGCTTGGGGATGCCCCGGTTGGCATCCCATCTTTCTTCTTCAACAAATGTCGGTATACCTTGGTTTTTGTTTTGTTCACATGATTTGTGTCCTTTGTGTATTTCTTTTTCTTTAAGAACCATGCTAGTATGAGATGTACCTTCATTGATTTATAGAATGATTCATGTGCTTCACTTATATCTTCTGAGTATGATCTTATAGAATGCTCTTTGTGCTTCACTTAAATCTTTTGAGTGCGGTTTTATAGAATGCTTCGTGTGATTCACTTATATATTTTGAGCTTGGATGTTGGTTAGTCTATATTAATTGTAGAATGATCCATGAACTTCACTTATATCTTTTGGAGTATGAATAATACTATCATCTAAAGAGGGTTTGGAAGAGTGTCAACTTTAGGAATTAGTGATCCCACTATTCCGAATGAGAAGAATTTTGCTTAGGTAGAGAGTAGAAAATTTTCTATGCTTGTAGATCATGAAAAGAATGCTTTATGTGGTGGTTATATTGTTGAATTCATTCATTATTCTACTGAAAGTTATTATGAGAGAGGAATATATGCTTGTAGGAGTTGCAACAATATCAAGTTTCCTCTCTATGTGCTTAAAGTTTTGAAGTTATACTTGTGTTGCCTTCCTATGCTAGTTGATTCTTGTTCCTATAAATTGTGTGCTCACATAATCCCTAGGCATAGTAAGTGGGCTTGATTCAAATGTGCTAGTCATATTCTTCATGATGCTCTCTTTATGTTTCAATTCTTTTCTTTTATGTGAGCATCATTGAAATCATCATGCCTAGCTATAAGGCATTAAAGAAAAGCGCTTGTTGGGAGACAACCCAATATTTATCCTTACTATTTTTGTGTGTTTACATGATTAAGATACTGTAGTAATCATGTTTTATAGCTTTTGTTTCAATAAAGTTCCAAGTAAGACCTTTGGGAAGACTTGGGTGAAAGTTAATGTGATCTTGCTGTAAAAAACAGAAACTTTGCGCTCACGAGATTAGCTGCCATTTTTTTACAGAAGAGTGCTTTTGAGTTGATTATTTTAGAAGAAAATTAATATACAAATTCCTCACGTCCACCAATTTATTTCATAATTTTTGCAGTAGCAGAAGTATGGTTGATGTTCAGATCATTACAGACTGTTCTGTTTCTGATAGATTCTGTTTTCATCGCATAGTTTGCTTGTTTTCTCGTTTCTATGGCTTATATTTCTCAATATAAATTGTAGAAATGATATGGTAAAGTAGGCATTGTGTGAGAACAATTATGAACCTTGTATTTGACAGTACCAAAGTGAATGGTTTGCTCTTTATCATACTAACTTATCTCACGAAGTTCCGTTGAGTTTTGTGTGATTGAAGTTTTCAAGCTTTTGGGTGAGATATCGATATGAGGAGAATAAGGAGTGGAAAGACCCTAAGCTTGGGGGATGGCCAAGGCACCCCAAGGTAATATTCAAGGAAGACTCAAGCGCCTAAGCTTGGGGATGCCCCGGAAGGCATCCCCTCTTTCGTCTTCAAAACTATCGGTATACCTTACTCGGAGCTATATTTTTATTCGTCACATGATATGTGTTTTGCTTGGAGCGTATTTTCAATTTTACTTTCTGTTTGAATAAAATCATTGGATCTGAATTATTGAATGAAAAATAATCCTCCCATGGCTAGTTATATTATTTGACTACTCAGTGTTCTTCACTTGTATCTTTTTGGAGTAGTTTGTCATTTACTCACGTGCTTCACGTATATCCTATGAGTAAATGGTTGAATGAATTGAATGTCGTAAATCTGAATTTATATATGTTTCATATGCTTATAACATGGAGAGTAATGACTTCACACATAATAAGTATAGGTAGTAAACTCATTGAAAGTTAGCAAACTTAGAATTGGTCACTTGAACAATTCATGAAAGAATATTGAAGGAAGAGAGATTTCACAGATAAATATATACTATCTTGGACATCTTTTGTAATTGTGAGCACTCATTAAAATATGACATGCTAAAAGGTTGATGTTGGACAAGGAAGAGAACTTAATGGGTTATGTTTTCTTATATCCGAAATAAAGTATATTGTCATGGATCATCCAACATGCTGAGCTTGCCTTTCCCTCTCATGCTAGCCAAATTCTTTGCACCAAGTAGAGATACTACTTGTGCTTGCAAACATCCCTTAAAACGAATTTTGCCATGAGAGTCCACCATACCTACCTATGGATGGAGTAAGATCCTTCAAGTAAGTTGTCATCGGTACATGCAATAAAAATTGCTCTCTAAATATGTATGATCTATTAGTGTGGAGAAAATAAGCTTTATACGATCTTGTGATATGGAAGCAATAAAAGCGATGGACTGCATAATAAAGGTCCCTATCACAAGTGGCAACATAAAGTGACATTCTTTTGCATTAAGATTTTGTGCATCCAACCTTAAAATCGCATGACAACCTATGCTTCCCTCTGCGAAGGGCCTATCTTTTACTTTTATCTTGTACCTTATGCAAGAGTCATGGTGATCTTCACCTTTCCTTTTTACATTTTATCCTTTGGCAAGCACATTGTGTTGAAAAGATCATGAACTGTTATTGTTGACATTACCCTTGAGGTAAAAGGTTGGGAGGCGAAACTATAAGTCCCTATCTTTCTCTGTGTCCGATTAAAACTTTGAACCCATGAATATCACATGAGTGTTAGCAATTGTGAAAGATTAAATGATAGTTGAGTATGTGGAGTTTGTTGAATCAAAGCTCTTACATGGACCCTTCCTGAAAATAAGATGAATTGCAATTGTTTGATGACTAAGAGCATGGTTTGTTAGTTTTCAAAAAAGTTTATGATCTATACTTTAACATGTGAATAGCTTGTTACTTGATCATAAGAAGTTTTATGAGTTGAGCTACTGTTATGATATATAATGATGCTAGAAAAAGTGATTGAAACAATCATTGATCAAACTTAAGCACTTGCTAGCATTCACACTTCATAAATTATTTCTATTATCATTAACTTACTCGAGGACGAGCAGGAATTAAGCTTGGGGATGCTGATACGTCTCCAACGTATCTATAATTTATGAAGTATTGATGCCATGTTTACAATATTTTTATATGATTTTGGTATGATTTGATTAGAACTAACCCGGACTGACGCTGTTTTCAGCAGAGCTACGGTGGTGTTGTTTTTGTGTAGAAATAAAAGTTCTCGGAATGCGATGAAAATCAACGGATATTTTTTCTGGAAAATATGAAAAACACTGGAACAAGAATCTACTGGAGGGGAGTCACGGGGGCCCCACGAGGGTGGGGGGCGCGCCCCCTGCCTCGTGGACTCGTCGAAGGTCCCCCTGACGTGAAATCAACGCCAACATCTCCTATAAATACAAAAACCTTCGGGAAATAACCTAGATCAGAAGTTCCGCCGCCGCAAGCCTTTGTAGCCACGAGAAATCAATCTAGGCCCTCTCTGGCACCCTGACGGAGGGGGCCATCATCACCGGAGGCCATGGAGGAGGATCCCAAAGGGGCCATCATTGCCATGAAGGCCAAGGACCAGAGGGAGAACCTCTCCCCATCTAGGGGGAGGCCATGGAGGAGGAAGCACAAGGGGGAGAACCTCTCCTCCTCTCTCTCGGTGGTGCCGGAGTGCCACCGGGAGGGGAATCATCGCTGCGGTGATCGTCTTCATCAACAACACCATCATCATCACCATCCTCATCTATTTTACGCAGTCCACTCTCCGCACCTCGCTGTAATCCCTACTTGAACATGGTGCTTTATGCCACATATTATGATCCAATGATGTGTTGCCATCTTATGATGTTTTGAGTAGATATCTTTTGTCCTTGGGTTGATTGATGATTTAGATTGGTATGAGTTGTATGTATTATTTTGGTGCTGTCCTAAGGTGCCCTCCGTGTCGCGCAAGCGTGAGGGATTCTTGCTGTAGGGTGTTGCAATATGTTCATGATTTGCTTATTGTCTGCGTTGCGTGAGTGACTGAAACACAAACACGGATAAGCGGGTCATGGCGTATGGGAATAAAGAGGACTTGATACTTTAATGCTATGGTTGGGTTTTACCTTAATGATCTTTAGTAGTTGCGGATGCTTGCTAGAGTTCCAATCATAAGTGCATATGATCCAAGAAGAGAAAGTATGTTAGCTTATGCCTCTCCCTCATATGAAATTGCAATAGTGATTACCGTTCTTGTTAACGATTGCCTAGGATAATTCCGCACACCGATCCATCATTATTCCACACTCGCTATTTATAATATTTAGTAATATATTCTAACTTTATGATAACAACACCTACTTTTATATTTTAGCTCTCCAATATCATGCAAAGTTATCTTCTTCATACCCACAACATAGTTTTATTTCTGGTTTCTAGTTGGAAGCAAACGTTCGGTGTACGTAGAGTCGTATCAGTGGCAGATAGGGCTTGGAGAGAATATTGATCTTACCTTTAGCTCCTTGTGGGTTAGACACTCCATACTTATAACTTCCACCTTTGGGAATTGCTACGACGATTCCCTTCACTTGGGGATTATCAGTATGTCGGCCGCAGGTTTGGGCGGCTGGAGCCAGAAGACCAGAGGTTGAAGATGCATCTTGGTTGTTGGATTAACATCCAATGGTTAGTGCAGCTAGAATCGTTTATTGACTAAGTTGACAAAGCCCTGCGTACGCATTAACTTATTAGGCCCACACGTCAGCCCCCAAATCTGGTGGGTCCCAGCTAGCAGGGGGAATCAATTTTTTTCACGTAATAAGGTGGCACTTCCTTGCGTGCAAAGATGTTTTTTGTTTTTTTATTTCTTCTTTTTTGAGTTAGAATAGAAAGAAAACAATTTAGCATCTTCGGTACAATCTATATTTTCAGGAAAAGGATCATAATAAAGCTGGTGGGTCCCAGCTGTCAGGGAGAGGAAACTTTTTATTTCCGCGTAATAAAGGAAGCACTTCCTTGCGTGCGAAGATGTAGCTGGTGGGTCAAACCTGTCAGGGGGAGAAATTATTTGTTTTCTCATAATACGGGGGCACTTGTTGCGTGCGGCCATGGGCCATGTGGGTCCCTACTGTCAGCCACTCCATGTACATGCCTCTTCCGATGGTTGTCTTTTGTTGACAAAGTAGACCACGCCGCGCCGAGAGAACCAGCGCAGTGAACGGTGGCGAGTCCTAGGAAGGGAACGACCCGGGGCTGGCGAAGACACAACAGTGGATGCCCACGCGGATTGGAGTACGAGGGTTCACTGGTTCGGCTGCGGTGTGAGGCTGCCATCGCCGCAGAAGAACATGAGGTGTTGGTGAGTAGAGGAATGACCTGGACGGTGTTTGGGAGTAGGGTGGGCCGGTGAAGCCTGCGCGGCAGCACAGCCGGCCACGGGAGGCGGTAGTAGGCGGTACCGCCGGCCGTGGTTTGGGCGGCTGAAGCAAGAATATCCAAGATTGAAGAAGCACTACATCCGTTGTATGGACATCCAACGGCCACTGCTGCTAGAATTGTGTCATGACTATAAGTTGACAAAGCCTTCCATACGCCTTAGTAGGCCCACAAGCCTTCCGTACGCGTCACTTACTATAATTCTCAAAAAAAAGTATGCTCACAAGTGAACATCACATCTGTGGTAGAGAACATATACATTTTCTAGCCAGGACAACGATTAATAATTTTAACCAACCGCTCAAAACAGAATTCAACCAAAATCCCACATTTTGATGGGATCCGAAATATTTTATCCTGAAATTTCGAGTCAGATTAAATATAATTTCAAAATGAATTTGTATTAGGTAAAAATCTAATGAAATATTGTGTGCGTAATAAGTAATAAAATTAAAATGTTCAAATTCTAAAAATAATATTTTTGAAACTAATTACCTGTTTGGTGAGTTTTTGTATATTTACAGCCCAGTTTTTATAATTACATCCCATTTATTATTTCTTAAAGCCCAGTTTCTTGTTAGGCCTAATGCATCCCTCCTAGGAAAGATTTTACAGCCTAGCAGGGCGTAGAATAACAAGTTGACCTGGGTTGGGTATTCCGCAAAAAGAGTATATCTGGGCTAGCCATTTTCACCTTGAAAAATTAATATCTGGGCTGGATATTTGGTCGAAATAAAATAATAGCCTGGTTAGATGGGCCACAGCCCGCCCAGTTGATACCCTGCTCCTCTGAACAACAACAAAAACATCGCTCAAGAAAAACTTCGCTTACACCTAAAAAACAAATACTGCTCGAGTTACTGGGTCCCAGCTGTCGGTCGCTCCTTGTGCAATTCTCTCGTTTATTGACTATATAGGTTGACAATGGTGTGGGACCATGATGTCAGGAAACTAGGACGAAGCAAAAAAAATATAGTTGTATATAATAAGGACGAACTTCCGTACGTACGGCTATGGCCCTGGTGGGTCCCTACTGTCATCCTCTCCAAGTAAAGTCATCTCCTGTTTCCTCAAGTTCGTTGGCCTATGTTGACAATGCTCGGCACCACGGCGAGCGCAACAACTCGAAGGACGATGGAGAGACTGAGCCGGCATGAAACGGCAAGGCCGCGCTTGGGAGCTCTGGATTGTTTCACACCTGTATTAAGATACAAGTGTAATTTACTCATCACCGGAAACAACGCGTAAAATACAGGCGTAATGAAACCGATGACCCGAGGTCTGTAACGAAAACCGGTGAGATACGCGTGTAATTTGAGAGACCAGTGTATATTTTACAAGTCAAAATCGACAAACCAAGTGCTTCGCCCAAGTCCATCTGCTTTTATTTACAAGCGTCAGTTTTACAAGCAGTTTTTGTTGGAAAACGACGATCCAGTCACGGTCTAAGATGATGAGTTGGTCGGAAGATCATATGGCTTCACCTCTAACCTACCCGAGTTGTCATATAGGCTATGAATGAAACATAAGACGATGAACTTCTTAAGCACTGAAACAACAGTAGAGGATGATCTTCTTAACATGCAAATCACTAGCATTAGATCAACATGCAAAACAATATGAAGCATTATTCTCAGGAGGCACGGTGAATAGCTCGTGATGCCACATGCCACTGTCGGCGTCCTGGGAACGGGGGTGCCCAGACTTGCCTACCTGCGGCCCACGGCGTGGCTCCACCAACGGCCCGGTACGTCCCAGCTTCGGCAGCAAAAGCTCAAGAGCCTCGCGAGGTGGACAACACCAAGACCTCCCTGGGGGCGGCATCGCTAGTCTGGCTCCCGAGGAGCGGAGATATCTATGCAAGGGGCACCTCGCGAGGTTCACATGACGTGAGCCGTGACGACCAAGGCCAGGCGGGTGCCAGCGGGCGTAGTGCACCAGTTTCCTCTTGGGTGCTAAAGTGGCAAGGGCAGGCGAGGAGTCCCGATGCATCAGGCAAAGGTTTCCATATCGGTGCAACAAGACCAAGACCAGCAGGACGGAAGGACGGAGGTCACCGCGGAGCCCACAATCGCGTCACCACCAGAGCCTTTGGCAGGCAAAGACTACTTTTGTCAGGATAGCTTGCACTAGTTGTCTCCGTTCAAAATTGGCTGTTGTGCGATCCCTTCCCGCCTACATTTTGGAAGAGGACCAGGGTCTCTATAAATAGGACTAGCCACCACCATAGGAGAAAGGGACTGATCTTGGATTGGATCCATTCCATCCTCACGTCCACCAGCTCATCGAGCTCAAGAACACCTCTCCTCCTGAGGTTGTTCATCCACAGTACTAGTTCATCCTCAGCCCTCGAGGCAATCCACCACCACACTGGAGTAGGGTATTACACCACGCGGTGGCCCGAACCAGTATAAAGCTTTGTGTCTCGTGTTCTTTGGGTTCATCGAGCTAGGCCGTGGAATCGTTGGGTAGGCAGGCTGGGGAGAAAGAGTCCTTCGTGTGCACCCCAGAGTTCGAACCTCTCAAGGGTCTGCGGAACCGTGAATACGACATTTGGCGCACTAGGTAGGGGTGGAACCTACGGCCTTCCGCTTAGGAAATGGACAAGGCCACGGAGGGGGCAATGCCCACAATGGCCTCGCAAACGAAGGCGAAGACGGCGAGGAGGATGATGGACTGGGGATCCAGGTGTAGCGCATTGACTTGATAATGCGAGAGCACGACGTTGAAGAAATCGGAGAAGGGCGGAATCAGGCCCGCCCAAAGGGCGTGAAGGTGGAGGGGGCTCTTAGTGGCCGTCCTATCAATCGCGGTGCGGGGAGCAGGCCAGGCCACTATCGCCCTCCATTCATTGGAATCAGCAGCGAGCGCGGGGCAAACCTTGTCCATCCCTTCTTGGTTGACCACCACCGACAGCTCGATGGCGGGTTCGAAGACTGGCGGCACCTGGGCTGAGGTATGGGCCTTCTTCTTTCCCTTCTTCTTCCAGCTTGGCGCCATGGCGATGGAGGGGATTGGAGCCTGGCTGGGCCAAGGGAGGAGACCGCAGTTTTCTAGAAGATGGAGGAGCTGGGGGGTGCGCTGCCAGCGATGGAGGTGGAGCTGTGTAGACAACGGCGGCCGCCTAGCCTGGCGGACATCAATGCCGCGTGGGGGAGTGGAGGTGCCCACGTACCATCAATTGCCACGCGTCGACCGGGGCTGCAGGTGGTTGGGGCCCATGGCGCTCCACGCTTGCCCTTTGGCTTCGCCTTGAAGCCAAGCTCGAGCGTGCCTTGGGCCCGGGGGCTACTGTCGGCGTCCTGGGAACGGGGGTGCCCAGGCTTGCCTGCCTGCGGCCCACAGCATGGCTCCACCAACAGCCCGGTACGGCCCAGCTTCGGCAGCAACTACTCAAGACCCTCGCGAGGGGCCAAGCCTCGCGCGGCGGACGACACCAAGACCTCCCTGGGGGCGGCCTCGTTAGGCTGGCTCCCGAGGAGCAGAGGTATATATATGCATGGGGCACCTCGCGAGGTTCACATGACGTGAGCCGTGATGACCAAGGCCAGGCGGGCGCCAGCGGGCACAGTGCACCAGTTTCCTCTTTGGTGCTAAAGAGGCAAGTGCAGGCGAGGAGTCCCGAGGCATCAGGCAAAGGTTTCCATTTTGGTGCAACAAGACCAAGACCAGTATGACGGCACGAAGAAGGTCACCGCGGAGCCCACAACCGCGTCACCACCAAAGCCTTTGGCAAGCGTCGGTGTCAAAATCGGCGGATCTCGGGTAGGGGGTCCCGAACTGTGCGTCTTAGGATCGATGGTAACAGGAGACAGGGACACAATGTTTACCCAGGTTCGGGCCCTCTCGATGGAGCTAATACCCTACTTCCTGCTTGATTATCTTGGATGAATATGGGGTTACAAGAGTTGATCTACCTCGAGATCGTAATGGCTAAATCCTCGAAGTCTAGCCTATATGATTATGATTCTGAATGTCTCTACGGACTAAACCCTCCAGTTTATATAGACACCGGAGGGACCTAGGGTTATACAGAGTCGGTTTACAGAGGAAGGAATCTTCATATCCGAACGCTAAGCTTGCCTTCCACGCAAAGGAGAGTCCCATCCAGACACGGGAGGAAGTCCTCTGTCTTGTATCTTCATGGCCTATTAGTCCGGCCCATGTCACATAGCCCGGACGCCCGAGGACCCCTTAATCCAGGACTCCCTCAGTAGCCCCTGAACCAGACTTCAATGATGATGTGTCCGACGCGCAGATTGTCTTCGGCATTGCAAGGCGGGTTCCTCCTCCGAATACTTTAAAGTAGTCCTCGAACATAGAAAACGTGTCCAACTCTGCAAAACAAGCTCCACACACTGCCGCGAAGAATATAATATTTAACAAGTCCCATCTACCGACAACTTTTGTAGCGAGACATTTTATCCCTGTCCGGTCATCATTTCGAACCGTTTTTCAACCTCCCGCTCCATATTTCAAGATGCGGTTTTCATTGGCACGTCTTGTCGAAGCAGAGATCGTGTCCCCTTATCGTGGGATTCTCATTAATACGGGCGTGGGTAATCCAACCGTTCCATCCGCACGACCCTTGGGGAATAGGTGAGTTTTAAGGCGAGTGGGGGGGGGCTCTTGATATTCGCCGCCTTTATAAGAGGATAAGGATCCACTCTTTCACCCACGCCTTCTTCCCCTCTGCCCATCTGCTCTCGAGCTCCAGCGCCCAAGCCTCCATCCTTTCCGCCTCAAAAAGCACTCTGAGCATGTCCGGATCTGGAGCGTAGGGCAAGTGGATGGCCTCCTCCGTCACAGAGAAGGACATCTCGAAGCTCCGGGAGGCGGGGTACTTGGCCCAGGAAATCGCCCACCGGCTTCCGGCCAAGGGGCAGATCATTCCCACCCCGGAACCCCACGAGAGGGTGGTATTCATTCCCCACTTCGTCCATGGGTTAGGGTTTCCTCTCCACCCCTTCGTCCGCGGACTCATGTACTACTATGGGCTAGACTTCCACGATCTAGCTCCAAATTATTTCCTCAACATTTCGGCATTCATTGTCGTGTGCGAGGCCTTCCTCCGCATCCCACCCCACTTCGGATTGTGGGTAAAGATCTTCAATGTGAAGCCAAAGGTGGTGGGTGGTCAACACGCCGAGTGCGGAGGCGCTATGGTGAGCAAGCTGTCCAACGTCTCATGGCCCAAAGGTACCTTCGTGGAGACCGTCAAAGGGTGGCAACAGTAGTGGTTCTACGTCACAGAGCCCCGTGACACCACCTTGGCCGCGGCTCCCGAATTCAAGTCCGGGGCCCCGGTGCGGCTCACCTCCTGGCTAGAGAAGGGCCTGGACCGGGCTTCGTCGGACAAGGTGACAGCGCTGCAGACACGCATCAAGAGCATGGCAGACAAGAACATTAAGCTCGTCAGCGTGATCCAAGTGATGCTTTTTCGCCGGATCCTTCCTTGTCAAAGCCGGACTTGCCATTTGTGGGAGTTCAATCTGGCTAAGCACCAGACCTTGCAACCGTTCTTCGGCGGTACACATGAAGACATTTGGAAGGTGCTTTTTAAGGCCAATGAGACGTGGCCAAAGATGACCGAGGACCGTGGGTACAACCTGACCCATCCAGCCAGTCCGGTAAGTTTTTCGTATTTCAAGGTGTATCCTTCACCTGTATATTCAAGGAAGATGTCTAAGCTTCCCCATTTGTCTTTTCAGGGCTGGACAAAGAAGGTGGAGCGGATCCAGTGTCCGGCTTCGCTGCCTGAAAACCCAGCTATCCCACTTCTGACGAAGATGCTGGTTCCGGCGCCCTACCAGGCACCGGAGAAGAAGGCCAAGAAGAAGGGCTAGGCGGGAAGAGGTGGCCTTCGCCGTAAAGGCACGTCCGAAGACGCCAAAACCCACTCCTCCCTCGCCGCCGAGGATGACGAGGAGGAGGAAAGCAACTATCCCCCCGAGGGGGGAAGGATGAAAAGGGCGGTCCGCATGGATCTAGAGGCAGAGGCGTCCAAGAGGGGGAGGGTCTCCCTTGCGGATGACTCCGGTTTGGACACCGATAGCAGCTCCGAGTGGCGTCCCAGGGAGAAGCCCCTGGCCGAATCGTAAGTACTCCAGGGCACTTATAAACATATATACCTAGCTTCTTTACTTCGTGGTTTTAATTTGTTAAATCAGGTGCTGCAGTCCGGCTCACGCCCGCCCCCAGTGATCCTCATCCTCGGGGAATTTGCTGGATCCAAATGTGATGGACAGCGGGTCACTTCCGGCGGCCTCCTCTCCCAAGGCCACGGACGACGCTGAGGTGTTGTCCCGAAGGACCTTCCCAGGCCAGGGAGAGGTACAGGAGGCTGTTAGGGTGGCGCCAGAGGGTGATACCTTGGTCGTCAGACACATGGGGGGCAAATCACCCTAGAGACTGGCGATGGGGGCCATATCCAATTCGGCCCCTAGCCGAATACTATTCCGGAGGCCCATACGGCTCCGGAATCAGGTAAGCAGCCTCCTTCGAAAGAAGGAGGTGGACCTATTCTGCCAGTGACCTCTGTCCATCCAGAGGCACTGGATACCCTACTGGAAGTGCTGCAAAGTGCTTCCATTGTTGAGAAACACCGTATCCTTATGGGTACGGTGGTTGGGAGGGTTCAGTCCGCTAAGAGTGGACTGACCGAAGCCTGCACCAGCCTTCTAACAGGCTTTAAGGTATGTAAAGCAAGTACGCAAAGAGAATGCCGTAGTATAGACAGTAGCCCCTGAGACTCTGTTCGGTGTTCGGAAAGAAAGACCGGACAGAGGATCGAATAATTTTCGCAGGAGACTTATCATATGTGTCTATGTGAGTAAGCAGGCGTCGATGCTGGCTGCGACCTCCCATGCTGCCGAAGTCTCCAAACTGAAGCAGAGTCTGGAGCAGGCCGATGAAGAGCTCGACCGTGTCAAGAAACAGCTAGAGGGAAAGCAAGGTATGCAATGGCCTATGCAGATCTAAAATGATATGAATTGTTTGTGTTGATCATGTTATTATGGTGTTTCACAGGAGCTGCGGCCAAGGTGGACTCCCTCAAGAACGCGCTGACCAAGGCCCAGAAGAAAGCGGTGATGGAACAAGCCGCCCGTGAAAAACACGAGGCAAGGGTCGGGGAGGTGCAGCAGGAGCTCCAGGATACCGTAAAGAAATGCGAGTCCTTGGAGCGCAAGATTGCGGACCAAGAGTCCGAACTTGCTAAGGCCCGCCAAAGCGCACAAGAGGCCCGGGTTGAAGCTCCGGGCACCCTCCGGGAAATCCAGGAGGCCAAGCAGATTGCGGCAGGTAAGGCCTTTATTATGCAGAGCAAATGTGAAGAAAAGGTACCTCTTACTGACCCGGATGTGGAGTTCTCCAGGAGCGTTTGCTGATCTGCCACGCAGTGTTGCTGATGCCGCGGTGTTCTTCCGAGCCGAAGAGGGGAGCTCTACAGAGAAGCTGTTCTGGTCGCAATACCTCATGCCAGAGCATCCGGTGCCCTTTAGCGATCAGCTGAAACAGCTGACCGAACTGCATAGGGTGGCCGAATTGGCCATGAAGGATTTGATAATTCGTCTATGGCCTGCCGAAGCCATGCCCAGCAGCTACTTCGGGCTCATGAAGTGGCTGGTCGATGCCTGCCCTCGGCTTGACGCCATAAAGCGGCCGGTCTGCATCGAAGGTGCGCGGATGTCCTTCGCCCGTGTCAAGGTACAGTGGGCGAAGATGAACGCCATCAAGGTTGCAACCGAGGGACCGCCCGCGGGCAAGGAGCATCGCATGCCCGAGCGGTATTTTGATGATGTCCTGGAGGGATCCTGCGTTGTGGAGGGCCAGTGCGTGAAGGATATTATCTTTGAATGAATACATTCATGTTATCTAGTCCTGTATTATGGAACAAAACCTATATGTAATATATTGCTTGTTATTTTTTGAAAAAATTTCCTCCTGTGCGGTCGTTTTATTAAATCTGAGAGTTGGCCTGTCGTCGGCTTCAGCCCCCACGTAGGTAGTATGTGGGTGTTCGGGTTGGAACCTAAACACACTTGACCCAAAAGTTTGGTCCTTGGAGGAGGTGTTTAGTGCAGCGAACCGGGCAATCCGACTATGTGGCTTTATCACCCTCACTTAGCCATAGGAGTTTTACAATAGGAGTGTAGGCGCAGCCCCTAGTTAGTATTTGTTTATCCGAACTATGGTGCTGTAGACATCTGATTGGGTGAAGGCCGATCCGTCGCATAATGCGGAAAAAATCGCAAGAGATTTTAAGTTTAGCCTCCGAATAGCTGACCAGCTCTCGCCACATCATGACAGCCAGTTTTCGGCTTTCTCTACTAAGGTGTTTATCCGGATAAACCAGCAACACCATCGCAGTAGTTCTCCCTTTAGTACCCTAGCCGATAAGACGGAACGTAAGGTAGCAAGCACAGGAGCCAGGCAACCCAACTATTGACCAAAGACATGATTCGGAGCGGATGCATATAATGCTATATTCGGGGCGCCGAACTATACTGTAAAAAGTGTTCGAACTTGTTGCCAACGTATGGAGCGTGATGGAGCCCCTGGCGAGTTAAGTTGTACCAAGGTGTACGGGTGCAATCGATAAAAATAGTGAAATATAATGAAGGAGTAAGCCAGTGCCACATAAGTTGGGCCACAAACTGTTTCCATTATAATTTGATTGATATATCAAAGCGTATTTGTACAAATAGTGCGATAAGCAACATGGCTATTTAACATGCCGAGACCAAGGGGGAGCTGCGTGCGGGTCCTGAAAACAGGTAAAGTTATCGTCAAGAAGACCATCTAAATATTCTACCGCATGTCTATGCAGCATGCCGCCTTGGTACGTCCATCCTTCGAAAGGATCGATGATCAGGCCATCATGAGGGGCCTATGGAAAGGAAACCTGAAAAGGATGAAAAGAAAAGGGAAAGTATGTGTGCCCAGGTAAGGTCGAGTCGCATTGTGGACCACGATCGAGTTATGCCTCCGTCTTTGCCCATGGTATTTTGAGTGCGTAGTTATGTACGCGCGGTACGTATGCCGCCATCCGGTCAGGACTGAGATGGAGGCCCAATTGCAAGTCGAACTCATGACGAGTTGGACTGTCATGCTGCGGAGTAGTCTGGACTCATTTAATAGTGACCGGGGGCTTGGCCGCTGAATTGATGTTCTGCTTGATCAGGCCGCCCTGTACTTCCGCTGCCAGGGTTGCGGTGTGCTCCTCGGTACGAAGGGAGCGTTCCATGTTTCCATTGACTATTATGACACCGCGTGGTCCGGGCATCTTGAGTTTGGGATAGGCATATTTTGGCACCGCATTGAAGCGAGCAAATGCGGTTCGTCTGAGCAGTGCGTGATAGCCGCTGCGGAAGGGGACAATGTCGAAGATTAGGTCTTCGCTTCGGAAGTTGTCCGGCGATCCAAAGACGACTTCCAATGTGATTGAGCCCGTGCAGCGGGCCTCTACACCTAGTATTACTCCTTTAAAGGTAGTTTTTGTGGGCTTGATCCTTGACGGATCGATGCCCATCTTGTGGACTGTGTCCTGATAGAGCAGGTTAAGGATGCTGCCACCATCCATGAGGACTCGCGTGAGGTGGAATCCATCAATGATTGGGTCGAGGACCAGTGCGGCTGAACTGCCATGACGGATACTGGTCAGATGGTCCCTGCGATCGAAGGTGATCGGACAAGATGACCATGGGTTAAATTTTGGGCCGACTGGCTCTATTGCATAGACGTCCCTGAGCGCGCGTTTGCGCTCCTTCTTGGGGATATGAGTAACGTATATCATGTTCACCGTTTTGACTTGGGGGGGAAATTTCTTCTGCCCCCCTGTGTTCTGTGGACGGGGCTCCTTGTCATCCTCCTCACTTGGCGACCCCTTCTCCTTATTCTCGGTATTTAATTTACTGGCCTATTTAAAGACCCAACAGCTTCTGTTGGTATGATTGGCGGGTTTATCGGGGGTGCCGTGGATCTGACATGGTCGATCGAGGATTCGGTCCAAGCTGGATAAGCCCGGATTGTGTCTTTTGCATGGCCTCTTCCACTGGCCAGACTTGGAGCCGTTGAATCCGGCGTTGACCGCCGTGTCCTCGGTATTGTCACCGTTGCTTTAACGCTTGTGCCTGTTGCGTCGGGGCTTGCCGTTGCTATTTCTGGCTTCAGAGGTGCCAGGGTCGCTTGCATTATTATTGCTGCGGGCTAGCCAACTATCTTCGCCCGTGCAAAAGCGGGTCATAAGTGCCGTGAGGGCTGCCATAGACTTCGGCTTCTCTTGGCCGAGGTGTCGGGCGAGCCATTCGTCGCGGATGCTATGCTTAAAGGCCGCTAGGGCTTCGGCATCCGGATAGTCAACGATCTGATTCTTCTTAGTTAGGAACCTAGTCCAGAATTTCCTGGCCGACTCTCCGGGCTGTTGAACTATGTGACTTAAGTCATCGTCATCCGGAGGTCGGACGTATGTACCCTGGAAGTTGTCGCGGAAGGCGTCTTCCAGGTCCTCCCAGCTGCCAATGGAGTTCTCCGGCAGGCTGTTTAACCAGTGCCGAGCTGGTCCTTTGTGTTTTAGCGGGACGTATTTGATGGCATGAAGATCAACGCCGCAAGCCATATGAATATGGAGAAGAAAATCCTCAATCCATACTGCGGGATCTGTTGTTCCATCGTATGATTCGATATTCATGGGTTTAAACCCTTCTGGGAATTTGTGCTCCATTACTTCGTCAGTGAAGCGAGGGGGTGTGTGGTGCCTCTATATCGGGCCAAGTCGCGATGCAGTTCGGATGGAGCTCGTCTGCGATTTTCGTCCTGGATGTGGTTATGTTTGTCGCGCCCGGCTAGATATCCGTCCTCGCGCGTTGGGGAACGCCCCCGCGATCCGTAGATCAATCTGGTCTGACCTGCTCTATTTTCCAGGTCCTGCCGTAAGTCGTATGTATATCCCCGAGCTATTGTGTCTCTACCTTTATGGCGAGGTAGTGCGGGCTAGTGTTCGGCTTGAGCTGCCGTCTTGTCACGGCCATGTAGTGGTCGGTCCGGTGCGTTACGCGCTGATGGTACGGGCTCCAGCGCCTCGTCGTCTAATTGAGGTAGCAGCTTACGCTTTGGGTAACTCTTGGTTGGGCGCTCGAGGCCGTATTCCTCGGCTGCCAGGACATTAGTCCACCTGTCGTTGAGCATATCTTGGTCAGCTTGAAGCTGCTACTGTTTCTTTTTCAGGCTCCTTGCAGTGGCTATCAGCCGGCGCTTAAAGCGCTCTTGCGCAAGGGGTTCCTCAGGCACGATAAAGTCTTCATCGCCGAGGCTCACCTCATCCTTGGAGAGTGGAAGATAATTACTGTCCTCCGAGTCTTTGTTTGCAGCCTGTTCGTGGGGGCTAATTTGCCCATCTTCCCGGTCTTCCTGATCGGAGGTTGGCTGGACGGGGCTTTCTTGGTCTTCGACGTCGTCTGGAGTATTATTTTCTCCGGTGCCGGTATTGCTGTCTTTTCCACGGCGTGATTTAGAGCGGCGCCGCTGACGTCAGCGCTTTGGTTGTATCTCAGGAGGTGTATCCTCAACTGGATTTTCCCGTTATCGCCGTTACCTTCTTTGGGTGTATCCACCATGTACATATCATACGAAGAGGTGGACGTCCAGCGTTCGGTAAATGGCAGGTTTTGGGCCTGCTCTTCTCCGGCATCGTCGTCCATACCGTCGATGTCTTTGGAGCCGTAATCGAGCATGTCGGTTAAGTCCTCGATAGTGGCTATGAAGTGGGTGGTGGGTGGGACGTAAAATTCCCCACTCTCAGCCCCTAGTCCGGGCTGGGCGTAGTTCGGACGTCGCCCCTCTGTAATGACGAGGGATCGCATTAAGTCCAGGGCCTCGCTTAAAGGCGACGTTTGGCCAGGGAGAAGAGAGTCCGTGGAGTATGGCGGGAAGGAAACCCCTTGGCCGAGCTCACGCGGTACCGACTCCGAGGATTCGTAGCCAGTGTTCGAAGACGAGTCCGATTTCAAGGTGATTGCCCGTGATGCTACTTCCTCCGATTCTCCCGTACTAGGCTCAACAGCCACAGAGAGTCCGGCGGATCGGGAATCCTGTCTTCGGACCTGGTGATGCGCTCCGGATCTAAGGCCAGAGCGAAAGTTGGGGTCGCGAACCCTTAGAGGACCAAGTCTCCTTGGATATCAGCGACATAATCTAGATTTCCAAAGCTAATCTGGTGACCCGGGGCGTAGCTGTCGATCTGCTCCAGATGGCAAAGCGAGTTGGCCCGCACTGCGAAGCCACCGAACACAAAGATCTAGCCGGGGAGGAAGACCTCCCTCAGGGTAGCATTGTTGTAGATGACAGATGGAGCCATCAAACCTTTTGACGACGACACAGTGGAACTCTCAATGAAAGCACCAATGTCGGTGTCAAAACCGGCGGATCTCGGGTAGGGGGTCCCGAACTGTGAGTCTTAGGATCGATGGTAACAGGAGACAGGGACACAATGTTTACCCAGGTTCGGGCCCTCTCGATGGAGGTAATACCCTACTTCCTGCTTGATTATCTTGGATGAATATGGGGTTACAAGAGTTGATCTACCTCGAGATCGTAATGGCTAAACCCTAGAAGTCTAGCCTGTATGATTATGATTCTTACTGTCTCTACGGACTAAACCCTCCGGTTTATATAGACACCGGAGGGACCTAGGGTTATACAGAGTCGGTTTACAGAGGAAGGAATCTTCATATCCCAACGCTAAGCTTGCCTTCCACGCAAAGGAGAGTCCCATCCGGACACGTGAGGAAGTCCTTTGTCTTGTATCTTCATGGCCTATTAGTCCGGACCACGTCACACAGCCCGAACGCCCGAGGACCCCTTAATCCAGGACTCCCTCAGCAGGCGAAGACTACTTTTGTCAGGATAGCTTGTACTAGTTGTCTCCCTTCAAAATTGGCTGTTGTGGGATCCTTCCCGCCTACATTTGGGAAGAGGACCAAGGCCTCTATAAATAGGACTAGCCACCACCAAAGGAGGCAACTGATCTTGGATTGGATCCATTCCATCCTCACATCCACCAGCTCATCGAGCTCAAGAACACCTCTCCTCCTGAGGCTGTTCATCCACTGTACTAGTTCATCCTCAGCCCTCGAGGCAATCCACCACCACACTAGAGTAGGGTAATACACCATGTGGTGGCCCGAACCAGTATAAACCTCTGTGTCTCGTGTTCTTTGGGTTCATCGAGCTAGGTCGTGGAATCGTTGGGTTGGTAGGCTGGGGAGAAAGAGTCCTTCGCGCGCACCCCAGAGTTCGAACCTCTCAAGGGTCTACGGAACCCCGAATCCGACATTTGGGCTTGGGCGCCGAAGCTTTTCCTCCGTGGATCGACGCTCCACAAGTTCCATGGCTGATGCTCATTGAGCCCGCGCTGAGCGCCAGGCCGCTCTCAACGTTCGCGTCGCCCAGACGGCGCCCGTCGGCGGGCCTCCCCGTCGCTCTCCATCACCTGCTGCCAACGCTGCCACCGGCCCGGTGACGAACGAGCAGCAGGCTTCATCGCTGCACCCCTCCGTGCGGCGGGACGGACGCACCGCCACCCCGTCGCTGACTCCGGCCGGTTCGTCATCCCACGCTCGCCACGGGCCCGAGGACGCGCAGGTTGCGCTGCTCATGGCGCGCGAGCTCCTATGCTACCGCCCAGTCGACTACCTCTACGAGGACTGGCTAGACCGCATCACCGAGTTTGTCAGCGCCGCTGGGGGCTCTCCTGCACCATCCCTCTCGTTGCCTCGTCTGCCTCCCGCTGCGGGCGACCTGGCCCACGGAGCGCCTCCACCACCTCCGCTTCAAGACGTCGCCCTTGCACCAAGACGCGCGGCCCCACAGTGTGACACACCGTGCAGGGCGCCCGCGCATGAAGAAGGAAGCTGCCAGGAGGTCCCTCGGCCGCAAGAAGACACTCCTGCACTCCCAGCACCACCACGTCGAGACCGTGCGCCGCCCGCGGTGGCGGCGCGTGGGTACCAAGACCAAGCTCCGCCTCCGTGACGGGCTCCAGTGACTACAGCAGGCTGCCGTGCTTTCACTCCTGAGCTGCGCAGCGTCGTCTGGCCCGGAAAGTTCAAGCCCGACCTGCCTCCACGCTACGACGGCACCCCCGACCCCGCTGAGTTCCTGCAACTCTACGAGCTGAGCATCGAGGCAGCCAACGGTGACGAGAAAGTCATGGCGAACTGGTTTTCCATGGCCCTCAAAGATGGCGTGCGCTCGTGGCTCCTGAACTTGCCCGCGGGATCGATCTCCTCCTGGGGCGAGATGCGCGAGCGTTTCGTCGCCATCTTCCAGGGTACTCGAGACCGCCCGCCGGCCGCGGGTGACCTGCGGCGCATCAAGTAGCAGCCGGGGAAAACCCTGCAAAAGTACATCCAGCGCTTCAACAGCATTCTCCTCAAGATCCCCAAACGGACGAGGCCATCATCTCAGCGTTCTCTGATGGCGTCCGCGACGTCAAGATGAAGGAGGAGCTCGCCATCCACGAGGACCTATGCACGGCTCTGGAAATGTTCAACATGGCAACCAAGTGCGCGAGAGCTGAGGAGGGGCGCCTCTCCCTCCTTGAGCTACCAGCTGCCGACCCAGAAGACAAGAAGGCCAAGACAAAGGAGTTGAAGCGCAAAGGAGTGGCCGTGCTCGCGGCTGAGCCAGAGATGAAGCGCGGCTGCGACCACCCGGAGTTGTCCAAGGGCAGCCATCCGTTCCGCGCCTTCCATAACATACACATCCACAACACCAACGACTGTCAGGAGATTAGGGCCATCCGTGATGGGCGCTTTGGTCGACACCCCGAGCGCAACGACCGGGGCAACGGACGAGGAGGACGAAGTGGAGGACGCTGGGACGACCGTGGCCCCCGCCAGGAGTGGCTCGACCAGCCTCGTGAGGACCGCTGGTAGAACCAGCCTCGCGAGGGTGCCTGGAGGGATCAGCCTCGTGAGGACCATCCTCAAGGCAAGGCTGGCCTCCCTCCGCTGCCACCACCGCCAAGGAGGAACGATGATCATCATCGGGACGAGGGGGCTGGGGGCTTCTAGGAGCTGGGCGCCACCTCCTGCATCTTGGATGGCGGTCAGGCCCCAGCCTCCCAGCGCATCTTCAAGAAGTTCACGCGTGAGGTAAACGCGGCTCTCCCCAGGCTCGTGGTGAAAGCACAAGTGCTCCCTGGGTGGTTTTGGTAATTAATGTCTTCTTGGACTAATGTTTTCATCCAGTATATTTCAGACAAGTTCAACAGATGGAGTGGCATGGACTAGAGGATGTGGAACCCCTTCAAGATGTTAAGGACAAAGCATTGGCTCTAGCTCAAAGCTCAAGACTCTACATTTTTATTTTAGTGATCCAAGATCACATTGTGTCCATAGGAAAGCCAATACTATTAAAAGGGGATGAGGTGTTGCTTAATGGGTTTCTTGCTTAAAGTGCTTAGTGACATGCTCCAAATCCCTCATCCACTTTCTCATATCCACATATGTCCCAAACCAAAAGTCAAACTCGGCCCCACCGAAACATTCTATCCGGCGCCACCGAGTTCATTTGACATAGCCACTACCAAAACCCTAGTCACTTTGGTCTCACCGATAGGGATCTCGGTCTCACCGAGATGGGAATGCAAACTCTCTGTTTCCCTTCTTAACGTTTTGGTCTAACCAAGATGAGCGATCGGTCCCACCGAGTTCGCAATGCAAACTCTCTGTTTCCCCTTCGTAACGTTTCGGTCCAACCGAAATGAGCGAATCGGTCCCACCGAGTTTGCCTGACCAACTCCCTGGTTAGCTTATTACCCAAATCTGTCCCACCGAGTTTGTGTAATCGGTCTCACCGAGATTACGTTATGCCCTAACCCTAATGAAATCGGTCCTACCGAGTCGATCATATCGCTCCCACCGAAATGCCCAACGGTCACATTATGAACTAAATCGGTCTGATCGAGTTTTCTGATTCGGTCCCACTGAGTTTGGTAAATTCTGTGTAACGGTTAGATTTTGTGTGGAGGCTATATATACCCCTCCACCCACTCTTCATTCGTGGAGAGAGCCATCAGAAAATGCCTACACTTCCAACATACATTTTCTCAGAGAGAACCACCAACACTTGTGTTGAGGTCAAGATATTCCATTCCAGCCACATAAATCTTGATCTCTAGCCTTCCCCAAGTGCTTTCCATTCAAATCATCTTTTCTCCAAATCCAATCCTATGACAGAGAGTTGAGTGTTGGGGAGACTATCATTTGAAGCACAAGAGCAAGGAGTTCATCATCAACACACCATCTATTACCTTTTGGAGAGTGGTGTCTCCTAGATTGGTTAGGTGTCACTTGGGAGCCTCCGTCAAGATTGTGGAGTTGAACCAAGGAGTTTGTACGGGCAAGGAGATCGCCTACTTCGTGAAGATCTACCCTAGTGAGGCAAGTCCTTCATGGGCGACGGCCATGGTGGGATAGACAAGGTTGCTTCTTCGTGGACCCTTCATGGGTGGAGCCCTCCGTGGACTCGCGCAACCATTACCCTTCATGGGTTGAAGTCTCCATCAACGTGGATGTACGATAGCACCACCTATCGGAACCACGCAAAAAATCTCCGTTTCTCCAATTGCGTTTGCACACTCCAATCCCATCCCTTTACATTCTTGCAAATTGCATGCTTTACTTTCCGCTGCTCATGTACTCTTGCCATGCTTGCTTGAATGTGGTGTGAATGTTTAAACTTGTGCTAAAACTCCACTTCAACTTGAATAAATTAAAAACTGCCACTTTTCTTGCTAAGAGTCTATTCACCCCCCTAGACACCTCTTCTCGATCCTTTCAATTGGTATCAGAGCTTTGGTCTCCATTGGTTTGGTTTAATCACCATTGGAGGAAGATGGATGAGTCTACGTTGGGGAGTCTTAGACATAGAGTGCCTATGCTTGATGGAGAGTACTTCCATGAGTGGAAAAATGAGATGCTTGAGATTTTCAATGAATATAATTTGAGCAAGTACATTACTACTCCTTGTGCTCGCCCTAGTGATCCTTTGCATCCCACTCCCGATGAGGATCTTGACATGATTCGCAATCTTAGAACTATCAATCTTATTGTTAGAGGATTGCCCAAAAATTTGATTGCTAGCTGACCTGCTCTTGATTGTGCCTACACCATATGGAGATTTCTAGAGGAACGATTCCTGAATTATTCCTTGAAAAATTTAGATGAGATTCTCCATAAGTCTCTTTCCTTGAATAGGATGAGTACTAGTGATCCTAAGTTCGATGATTGCCTATTTGAGCTTCGTGATCTCATGCGTGCCAAAGGAGATGTTGGAATTATTAGCAATATCATTTCCGAAGTCATTAGAATCCATAGAGATGAATATTGTTACGGTCACACTTCTAATGGATCACCTTCTCTAGGGAATGATCAATTACAAGATGATTTTGAACATGGATACTATGATAACGACGATGATAGTGAGTTTGATCTCGATGAGTCTATGAGACACTTTGGTCTTATGGCTAATCTTCGCGGCTACAGGGCTGGAGCAAAGGAATGGGTCCTTGATAGTGGATGTACTGATCATATGACCGGAGACAAAGACATGTTTCGTGAGCTTGCTGAAAATGACGGCCCTCGGAAGTACGTCACTTTTGGTGTTAACTCAAAGGGTAAGGTGGTTGGCCTTGGTAAGGTGTCCATCTCACATGATAGCTCAATACAAAATGTCATGCTCGTTGAATCTCTTGGCTACAATTTACTTTCAGTATCTAGACTTGCTGATTTCGGTTTCAGTGTCCTATTCACTAAAGTATATTGCCAAGTGTGTCGTAGAGATAATCATAAAATGGTCTTTACCGGTATACATAGAGGTGATCTTTAAATTGTTGATTTCACTAAAAAGGCTCAACCTAGAACTTGTTTAATTGCATAATCTTCTAAAGGCTGGTTGTGGCATAGAAGGTTAGGTCGTGGGCATGCGAAATCTTGATAAGCTTATTAAAGGTGATCATATCATTGGAGTAAAAGATGTTATATTTGACAAGGATAGATTGTGCAGTGCTTGTCAAGCAAGAAAACAAGTAGGAGGAAGTCACCCCGTGAAGAACATCATGACCACGAGAAGACCGCTCGAGCTACTTCATATGGATCTCTTTGGTCCCAATGCCTACAAGAGTCTCGGTGGTAACTCATTTGGTCTAGTCATAGTTGCTGATTTTTCAAGATTTACGCGGGTGTTCTTTCTTGATGATAAATCACAGGTCCAGAAGATCTTCAAGAACTTCGCTAGGAAGGCCCAAAATCAATTTGAAGTGAAGATCAAGAAGGTTCGCAGTGACAACGGAACGGAGTTCAAGAACACAAATGTGGATACCTTTCTTGACGAAGAAGGGATTTCACACGAGTTCTCGGCTACGTACACGCCTCAACAAAATGGAGTTGTTGAGAGGAAGAACTGAACTCTTATTGAGATGGCAAGAATGATGCTTGATGAGTACAAGACTCAAAAACACTTTTGGGCGGAAGCGGTTGAGACAGCTTGTCATGCAACAAATCACTTGTATCTTCACAAGCTACTCGGCAAGACGGCATACGAGCTTCTCACCGGTAACAAACCCCAAGTTGGATACTTTCGAGTATTTGGCTCAAAGTGTTGCATTCTTGATCAGCATCGTCGTTCTAAATTTGCTCCTAAATCTCATGAGGGTTTCCTACTTGGTTATGGCTCAAACTCTCACACTTACTGTGTCTACAACAATTTAACCTGAAAGGTTGAAGAGACGGTAGATGTGAAGTTTGATGAATCTAACGGCTTGCAAGTAGAGCAATTGCCAATTGATGTAGGAGATAAAGATCCTTCGGAGGCAATCCAAGACTTGTCTATTGGCAAGATCCGTCCAACGGAGGTGAAGGAGAGTACTTCATCCATCCATGTGGAAGCTTCTACCTCACGAAAAGGTGAACCAAGAGTTGATATGGAAGCATCCACAAATGGGACACACCAAGATGAAGAAAACGAGGAAGTACATCAAGATTAACCTCATCAACCTCCTTCTTCACCATGACAAGGGAACGACAATGTTAACAATGGCCAAGAAGAAGAACAAGAGGATGAAGAAGATGTTCCACCCCGATCGAAACAAAAGCTCTCACGAGTTCGAGCAAGAGGCGCCAGAGACCATCCCGTCGAACAAATCTACAATGATATCCAAACTGGGAGAATCATTCTCTCTAAAACTCGTTTGGCTAACATTTGTGAACATTATTCAATCATCTCTAGCATTGAACCTATGAAGGTTGAAGAAGCATTGGAAGATCCGTATTGGATAAATGCCATGCACGAAGAGCTACACAACTTTGAGAGAAATCAACTGTGGACATTGGTCGAGAAGCCCCACAACAACCACAACATCATTGGTACCAAATGGGTGTTTCGCAACAAGCAAGACGAAGATGGTCAAGTCGTCCGCAACAAAGCACGTCTCGTCGCCCAAGGCTACACTCAAGTCGAAGGTATGGACTATGGTGAGACATATGCCCCTGTTGCTAGACTTGAGTCCATCCGCATCTTACTTGCCTATGCTAATCACCATGATATTACCATGTACCAAATGGACGTTAAAAGTGCCTTTCTAAATGGTGAAATTGAGGAGGAAGTTTATGTTAAACAACCTCCCGGCTTTGTCAATCCCAAGAAACCCGATCATGTTTACAAACTTCACAAAGCTCTTTATGGTCTTAAACAAGCTCCTAGAGCATGGTATAAATGCTTGACCAAGTTCCTTATTGAGAAAGGCTTTGAGATTGGAAAAATAGATTCTACTCTTTTTACTAAAAGGTTTAATGGTGAATTATTTGTGTGCCAAATTTATGTTGATGATATCATATTTGGTTCGACTAACCCTCATTTTAGTGAAAAGTTTGGAAAGCTAATGTCGAAGAAGTTTGAGATGTCTATGATGAGTGAACTCAAGTTCTTTCTTGGTTTGCAAATCAACAAAACTAAGGAAGGCACCTTTGTTTCTCAAACAAAGTACACCAAGGACTTATTCAATAAGTTCAACATGCAAGAAAGCAAAGGTATGAAAACCCCCATGCCTACTAGTGGACATCTTGACTTGACCAAGGATGGCAAATCGGTTGACCAAAAGTTTACCGTTCTATGATTGGTTCATTGTTATATCTATGTGCCTCCCATCCCGATATTATGCTAAGTGTGTGCATGTGTGCACGATATCAAGCGCCCCCCAAAGAATGTCATCTTAAGGCTGTGAAAAGGATGGTGAGATACTTAATACATACACCAAATTTTGGCATTTGGTATCCTAAGAGGTCCTCTTTTGATCTTGTTGGCTACTCCGATTCGGACTATGCCGGTGACAAGGGTGATAGAAAGTCCAGTTCAGGTTCTTGTCAATTTCTTGGTAGATCTCTTGTGTCTTGGTCCTCCAAGAAACAAAACTCGGTATCCTTATCCACCGCCGAAGCGGAATACATTGCCGCCGGTTCATGTTGTGCTCAATTACTTTGGATCAATGTGAAACATGTTCCATTGCTTTGTGACAATGAGAGTGCTATTAAGATTGCTCACAATCCCGTGCAACATTCTCGAACTAAGCATATTGAAGTTCGTCATCATTTCATTCGAGATCATGTTGCTAAAGGGGACATTGATCTTAAGCATGTTCATACCGATAAGCAATTGGCGGATATATTCACCAAACCGCTTGATTAGAAAGTCTTTTGCCGTTTGAGAGGTGAATTGAACATCATTGATGCTTCAAACTTGGAGTAGGAACTCCATTTGGATACATGCAAGGCATGAGCCTATTACTAATCCTTGATATCTCTTTCATGATGCTATTCATATGTCTTGGATATACTTGCACCCTTGCATGCTATCTAACCCTTGTAGGTACTTGGATGAATCTAAATCTATGAGATTGCAACTCACTCACATCTTGAGCAATCTCTACATCACCAAGTCTCTACAACATGGTTGTTGAAGACAAGGAAGCACAAAATTCAAGCATATCCTTTGACAAATTCTATACCAAGTTTCATGATTGTCATTTTGGATACAGAAGTGCTCTTCCTTGCAAAACTAACCCATGTAGGTAGATGAACTCAACTCCAAGTGGTGCTCCCAATCATTGATGTGCTACATCAACCTCGAGCACACCACACAAGTTCAACTACATGATCAAGTTCAACATCACCACCAAAGGTATGATATTCCATCTTAGAGAAGATTTACCCCAAGATATGGGTCAAAGCAGCTCAACAAGGTGTGAATACATCAAATGCTTGAACTAAAAATGGTAACCCCATTTTGAGCTTAAACAATGAGTATGACTTATGATCAAGTGTTCTCACTTTACTCCTTAGTCAATATATTCTAACATAGGTGACTTTGTCACCGCCCAATTCTAGATGAAGTTCTCTAGTGTTTCTCTCAGTTTTTGCATTTGTCCTTTGCATATTTATTCCCCTTCTTCTTTCAAAAAAAAACTTCATCTAGATTATCTTTTATCTATTTTGTTCTGCATTTTCTGCATCCAATTCATTGCAAATCCTTCAGTTAATTCCTTGCAAATCTTTGTGAGATCTTATTTGCCTAGTGAGGTAAGGTGACAATTGTTCCTTCTTTGTGTTGAACTCGGTCACACCGGTTTGCTCCTTTCGGTCCAACCGACCCATTTCGGTGCAACCGAAGAACACAACTCGGTGTCACCGATTTCACTGCAGAGAAGACAATTTGCCACTTGTTCCTGTATTTTTGTTCCAGCTCCACTCAATGATTCTTGTCCTCTACCAGCATCACATTCTATATGCTGCTTTGCTCTGTGACTCAAGGACCAAACCTAGTTTTACTCACACTCCATAAGATCCCTTCTTTGAAATTGATGTCAAAGGGGGAGAGATAGATCACATCAAAGCTTAATCACTTCAGCGGGGGGGGGGGAGTTCTTCAATAAGGGGAGAGAGGAATCACTTCAAAGGCGCCAGATGCTTGGTGTTGAAGAGGAGAGAAGTCACATGTCTTTAAGAGGGGAAAGACATGTTCATGTTTGCTTGTTTGATTGCATTTGCTTTGATTTTCTTTGCTCTGATTTTCTGTTCCCTATCTTCTCCCAGTACCCCATACAAGATTCAGGGGGAGCAAGACATCTAAGGGAAGGAAGTCTTTGAATTCATTGCATATCTTTTATCTTTGGGGACATGTCTATATCCAATAGAGTACTTAGTACTCACTCTCTACATGTCATCCCAGTCTTGGTACTCTTGTGGTTTCGTGTGTTTGCTCAGTTTAGTAGATGTATCTGTGTTATCTAACCTTGTTTACTCAGGTTCATCTCTTCCTAAGCCAGCTCAAGACCACAAGGTAAGTATATGCATCACACTCATGTGTATGATGATTTCTTGCTAATGTACATATTTTTTGCAAGAAGAATCATGAACATGAAGTTACACTTCATATCATTTGCTCTGATGCATATAGCCAAGATACATGTAACACATTGCCTGCTCTGTCATGATTATGCATTCACATGCTCTTACATTCCATATTGACATGATTGCATACATGTAGGGGGAGCCTATGCATGTTACATGTCTTTCCAAAGCTTTACTTGTTATTCTCTTTATCTTTATCTAAAGCTTTGATGTATGTTGTCATCAATTACCAAAAAGGGGGAGATTGAAAGCACAAGTGCTCCCTAGGTGGTTTTGGTAATTAATGTCAACATATCTCTTGTTGGACTAGTGTTTTCATCTAGTATATTTCAGACAAGTTCAACAGATGGAGTGGCATGGACTAGAGGATGTGGAACCCCTTCAAGATGTTAAGGACAAAGGATTGGCTCTAGCTCAAAGCTCAAGACTCTACATTTTCATTTTAGTGATCCAAGATCACATTGAGTCCATAGGAAAGCCAATACTATTAAAAGGGGATGAGGTGTTGCTTAATGGGTTTCTTACTCAAAGTGCTTAGTGACATGCTCCAAAGCCCTCAACCACTTTCTCATATCCACATATGTCCCAAACCAAAAGTCAAACTCGGCCCCACCGAAACTTTCTATCCGGCGCCACCGAGTTCATTTGACATAGCCACTGCCAAAACCCTAGTCACTTCGGTCTCACCGATAGGGATCTCGGTCACATCGGGATGGGATTGCAAACTCTCTGTTTCCCTTCATAACGTTTCGGTCTAACCGAGATGAGCGATCGGTCCCACCGAGTTCGCAATGCAAACTCTCTGTTTCCCCTTCATAACATTTCGGTCCAACCGAAATGAGCGAATTGGTCCCACCGAGTTTGCCTGACCAACTCTCTGGTTAGCTTATTATCTAAATCTGTCACGACCGGTTTTCCAATAAAACATTTATTGGGAAACCGATCCCTTTAACGGACCAGTAGAGAAGAATCCTTCTTACTGGTAGACAAATTCTTGATTACAGAAATATCCAGGAGTACTAAATATAATACAAGGTTGAGCGGAGGCTGCTCAACAATTTATTACAAGCACGCCGATATTATACATAAAGGCGGATATGACACAAAGGGTGTGGTGGCATAACTACTGACTCGTGATAAAAGTGGCGGTGGATATGTCATGGTGAAGTGGGTGACATGACTCCTAAATCTTACAGCTCATCGAGCGTCGGAGTGAGGCTCGAGAACTCTTAATGGGAGGCGGAAGCGTATATGATACAAGTGACCAAATCCAGGATCGCACGGGACTGACTGGGACTCCTCTAGGCGTCGGACTCGCTATCAAACTCATCATCCATGAGATCGCCATCGTCAACATCTGGCCAAATCAACAAGCCAGGTGAGTACTATGAAAGTACTCGCAACACAGTTTGGACATAAGATATAACAAATGCAAACATGATGCATATGAACAGATTAATAATGCGCACTCAGATAATAAAATAGCAATGCATGGGAAATAAAAAGGAAGTCGGACGGTAGTCCTCCCGAAATCCCAATGTAATACTGAAGGCCAAACGAATGTCTGAAATGACTCCTCGAAAGGGGTACCAATAAATTAACAATGCCGCAGTCGGGCGTCAGGGCGACAACGCATAAAGGGCTTATAATGGAATATAAACGACAGTGCGTGCCACAGTCGGACGTCTGAGCGACATCCCGTAAAGGGCTTATATCAAATGTAAATGACGAGAGTGCCACAGTCGGACGTCTGAGAGACATCACATAAAGGGCTTATATCAAAAGTAAATAACGAGAGTGCCACAGTCGGATGTCTGAGCGACATCACATAAAGGGCTTATATCAAAAGTAAATAACGAGAGTGCCACAGTCGGACTCTGAGCGACATCACATAAAGGGCTTATATCAAAAAGTAAATAACAAGAATGCCACAGTCGGATGTCTGAACGACATCACATAAAGGGCTTATATAACTCGATATTCCAGTAGCTCATGAAGTTAAGTCATCTCAAGGAAATACTCAGGTACGAAATAAAAAAAATGGTTAGTCCATCCACAGGAATAACATTCAACCGGGTTTACCACTCAAGCTTGTTCATCGGGGATTTCCACTGAGACTGACACAGGGACTACCACTGAGACCGATATGGATACTGTTTGGATACATTGACCCAGGTCCTTGACCATGGACACGATGACTCGGAAGGTTTTGACTCTGCAGAGTTTGTACTCTTAACCACAGCCAACGGATTTCAGTAGTCACAAGGGACTAGTTCCGTTTACGGTATTTTAGGAGAAACACATCTAACCAGTACACACCCATTCCACATTCCGTTGCCAGGAATCACCCTAAGCAACGTTCAAGAAAAACTTTGAGACGGGGAGGCTACAACCTCGCGTAGCATGGGATCAAATTTATATCGCGCGCTCTAAGGGGTGCCCCCCTCTCGGTCCCAACCGGAAACACCCATGCCCCCTGACCGGATGACTGGCTTTAATCCAGGGCCATGGAACCCTCATCCCGGCCCCTCTATTTGGTGTGTACAAGGAAAGAGGTTTGCAACTTACTAAACCGTATTCTTTGCAGAAAACATGTGGCAGCACGGAAGGGGACGAACGGTAACGTGGCTCGGTCCACGTTAACGTCGTAGTTTATCGGATGACATAAGACTGGCATGCTACAACAATACCATCTTACTACCTCTCATGTCACCACATGATCAGGTCATCTCTCATCAAAAGATCACAGTAAACTTCGAAGCACACGGTTAGTTGCCTTGCATGCAACACAACGCTCACCGATGCCCATATGCCATGCACAAACTATTCAAGCAAACATGCAAAACACCCATCATATCAAAGGTTCAAACATGCTTGCCTGGTTCGGAGAAGTTGGAGTCTAGCTCGGCGAAGTTCGCGGCTCCGTCACCTCTTCCCAAATCTACGGTATAAAGAAACCGTGTACTAACGTGAATACCGTTGCGTGCATAAAATTATTCCATTTTTTTCCAAATAAATACTATAAAAAACTAGACAAAAATACAAGACTGACAAAAAAAGAATCAATCAAAAAGCATCTTTTGTTTAAAAGATATAAAGGTTTTAGTCCAAGGACTAATCTATGATGAAATAGAAAAGATCCAGGGGCTTGTTTGAAAAAGCAGAAAACGCTTCCGTACGAAATACGCCAGCCCAGAGAGAAAACACACTTTGCCCGAAGGCGTCTTCAGAAAACGGTTCGAAGGGAAAAGAGAGAGAGGCTGACGGGGGGTCCTAGCCGTCAGGTTCAAACTCCAACAGAGCTCGCCGGCGCCCGAAGGCTGCGGTGGTCGCCGGCGTTGATCCACGGCGAGGCAGAGTGATCGGAGGGTACCTACGGGTTCAGGGTGTCCTTCCGCGTCGGTGGGTGGTGGACTTGGCCGTCGGCGAGCACCACGGCGACGGCGACCTTATCTCGGGCGGATGGTGGTTCGGGCGAGGGTGGAACTCTCTGGTTGGTGCTGCAAACTCCAAATTGGTGCGCGGGTTAGAGAGGTGGATGCACTAGGAGACTACTGGCATGAGTTGAGAGGCAGGGGTGCACGCACTGGAGTGAATTGTGCTGGATCCCGAAGCGGGTCGAGGCGGCCGGAGTTGGGGAAGAAGACTTCCTCGAGGTCTTCCCAGTGGCTTGGCGTGGTACTTGTGGGGTGTAGGGATGGTGCGTGTTCGAGTTCGAGCTCGGGACCTCCTTTTATAGGCGATCCGAGGAGGTGGCCGTGAACGGGATAACGCCGACGAGCAATTATGGCGAGGCAGAGATCGGGCAGGAGGTTTAGGCGGTTGGGCATCATCGTGGTGGTTCACTGGCACCGTTTCTCCGCTAATACCTCGGTCGGATTGGGGTAATGCTCTGGTCCTCGACGGAACGGTCGTACGGGCAAGACGGCGGCAGGGAGCGCGCTCCGTGCCTCCCAGTTCACGACGACGGCTCTGCAGCGTGCACAGAGGAGGGGACGGCCAGGCGGTGGCCTCTGGTGGCTTGGGCGGTGCTGGACGGCGCCGTCCCACGCCGCGCCTCTCTGGCAGCCGCAGCGGGTGCTGCCGCCGCCGCGCATGGGGCGCTGCACCTCGGCCAGCTCGCCGCCGATGCCCGCAAGCGTCTAGGCGACCGTGCGGCGCAGTGGATAAGAATGGGGAACAGGGAGCAAGGCACCACCGCGGCTACTGGCGAGATCGATGTAAGTTTCTGAAGAAAACGACACTGGCTTCTGAAACTGTTCTCTGAATCTCTGAACTTCGACAGGTACAGTGTCCTCCAGGTGTTCGACGATATGATTTGGGCACGAGGAAGATATTTCTGGAGCTGGGACTTGGTGAGGTGACCTCTCGATGCATCCAGAGGCTGCCTGAATTTTCTCAGATTTTTAGGAGAAGGAAACAAATGAATTTCACCAAATTTTGCAAATACTGCCCAAACTTGCAGCAAGTACATTTTGAAAACTTTGAACTGGAGACCAGTGGATCTTCCTGGATCTTGGTTGAGGGTTCTAAGGACTAGCCAGGGAAATTTGTTTGGAGGCAAAACTCAAAGGGGAACTAGTGGTTCCTTTGTAAATCTCCAAGGGTCAAAATAGAGGACATAAAAAGTTTTTGATTGGAAATAAATGGAGGTAAAATCATGGGGAAGTTTAACTTGCTGGATTTGAAGATTATCTTGACACAAAGTGGGGAGATGGCTTTTGGGAGGGGGATTTCCACTTAGGTCATGGCAAGAGGAAATTTTGAAAGGGAAAGGATCACTCCATATGCCATAGGGCTATTTATAAAAGCAAAGATTTTTTTTCAAAAACTTTCCCAAGGAAAAACACTTGTGTTGAGTGAATCACAAGATGAAAAACCTCCAAGACCAAAGATCAAGTCTTGGATGAATCCAAACAAAACACTTGTCACAAAAGAAAACTTTTGAGAAGGAGAGTCCCTTAGAAGGAAAATTTAAATAACCTCCCTCAAATCAAATAAAGATCTTGATAAAGCCAAATAAATTTTTTTTGGGTGTCACAAAATCGGTCCCACCGAGTTGGTGTTATCAGTCTCAGCGAGATTACGTTATGCCCTAACCCTAATGAAATCGGTCCTACCGAGTCGATCATATCGGTCCCACCAAAATGCCTAACGGTCACATTATCACTACAAAAAAAGACACATCCGTGACATTTTGGGCCGAACGAAAATCTTTTCTGTCATACTTATGACACTTCCATGACGATAATTGTGACAAAACCCAGTATCATCATAGATGTGGTGGGGTCCTACTTCTATGACAAAAAATCATGACAGAAAATGGGCTTTTCGTCCTGGGCGGGCCGGAGACGCAGCTGCATGACATTCTTTGGGCCGTCCATGATGGAAAAAACCATGGTAGAAGCAAGGGCGCAGAAAATATCGGGGAGTCCCCGGTTACGGTGGGTGGTCGGGGGCCGAGCGATGCGCGTTTCTCTCGTACGTACGCGCGTGTGTGCGAGGCGTTGGGCTCTAAATGAACCCGAGCGAGGCGTTGGGCTCTAACTGAACCTGAGCGATTGCACTGCAGGCTACGCGTTACTGAACCTGAGCGATCAATCGATGGCTGTTAACTGAACTCGATCGAGCGATTCCTTCGCTACTGCTGCTAACTGAAGCCGATCGATGCTGCCTCTGGATGAACAGTGAGCGTTGCTGGGGGGTTTGGATGAACAGTTCCCGGTGGGGGTGGATGAACAGGACCCCGTGGCGTTGCCTCTGGATGAACAGTGAGCGTTGCTGGGGGGTTTGGATGAACAGTTCCCGGTGGGGGTGGATGAACAGGACCCCGATCGTTCGAGCCGGTTGGGGCTGGATGAACAGGACCCCGTGGAGGGCAGGATGAACAGGACCACCCCGTGGAGGGAAGGATGAACAGTAGATGGTGGAGGGCTGGATGAACAGTAGCCCGTGGAGGGGTGGTTGAACAGGAGCCCGTGGAGAGGGCTGGTTGAACAGTAGCCGGTGGAGTAGCGCGCGGTGGAGGCTGGATGAACAGGAGCCCGTGGATGAGCAGTGGCAGGTGGAGGCTGGAGGAGGTCAACGGTGGATGAACAGTAGCCCGTGGAGGCTGGAGGGGGTCGACGGTGGAGATGAACAGTATCCCGTGGAGTCCCGTTTTGCGGTACGCCGCACCCCTCCCGATGAACAGGACCCCCGTTTCGACCGTAGCGCTCCAACACAAGTGTGTTTCCTCCGTTTTGCGGTACGCCACACCCCTCCCGATCAATAGGACCCCCGTTTCGATCGTAGGAGGCCCGTTTCCTCTGTTTTGCGGTACGCCAGACCCCTCCCGATGAACATGATCCCGTTTTGAACGTGGCCGGTCAAACACAAGGCCGTTTCCTCCATTCTGCGGTACGCCAGGCCTCGTTTCCACCGGCTGTTCCGTCCAAGCCCTCCCGATGAACACGACGACGCATTCCGTTCTGACCCAGCCGGTTGGCTCCCCATGAACACGACGACGACGCTGTTTCTCTGTTCCGACCCAGCCATGTACACGAGCCCTGGCCATACATATGGGCGAGTAGGCGTTTGAGACCCTGCCCGTATGTACGCACGTGGCCGTATTTTCTTTCTTGCACACTGGCCGCTGTACGTACATGTACATGCTACGTGCGCGCCTCTACTATGAAACGTGCGCGCCTCTACATCGACCAGTATGTACGTACATGTTCGCGACCAGAATGACAATGCTACGTACGCTTCGACCAGGTGGGTCCCAACTGTCAGACACTTCCTTGCCTGCGAAGATGTAGCTGGTGGGTCCCAGCAGTCAGGGGGCGAATCGTTTTTTTTCCAGACACACTTCCTTGCGTGCGAAGATGTAGCTGGTGGGTCCTAGCAGTCAGGGGGAAAAGTTTTTTTCGCAAAATACGATGGCCCGTCCGGTGGGTCCCCGCTGTCAGGTGGAGGAATAATTATTTTGCGCGTAATAAGGAGGCACTTCCTTGCTGCGGCCGTGGACCCAACTGTCAGCCTCTCCACGTACAGTCCACGTCCGATGGAAGCCGTTCCTTGACCACGTTGACCACGCCGCACCGAGAGCACCAGGGCGGTGGACGACGGCGAGGCCTAGGAAGGGGACAACACGGAGCCGGGGAAGACGCGGCAGTGGATGCCCACGCGTAGAGGAGTACGAGGGTTCACTGGTTCGCTGCGGTGTGAGGCTGCCGTCGCCGCAGAATAACAGGGGGTGTGGGTGAGTAGAGGGATGGCTTGGCCAGCGGTAGGAATAGTAGGGGGCGGTGAGGCCTCCGCGGCAGCACAGCCGGCCCCGGGAGGTAGGAGCATGCGGCACGACCGGCGCTGCTTTGGGCGGCTGGAGCAACAAGACCAGAGGTTGAAGAAGCACTACGGCCGTTGGATGGACATCGTACGGTCACTGGAGCTAGAATCGTTCATATTGACTAAGTTGACAAAGCACTCCGTCCCCGTCAACTTAGTAGGCCCACAAGTCAGCCTCCCACCAAGGTGGGTCCCAACTAGCAGGGGGAGTATTCATTTTTTTGTGCGTAATAAGGAGGCACCTCCGGTGGGTCCGAGCTGACAGCGGGGGGAACGTTTTTTCGTGAAATACGTTGGCCCGTCTGGTGGGTCCCAGCAGTCAGGGGAAACTTTTTTTGCCAAATACGGTGGCCCGTCCGGTGGGTCCCTGCTGTCAGGTGGAGGAATAATTATTTTCCGCGTAATAAGGAGGCACTTCCTTGCGGCTGCCGTGGACCCAGCTGTCAGCCTCTCCACGTACAGTACTCTTCCGATGGAAGTCGTTCCTTGACCACGTTGACCACGCCGCGCCGAGAGCACCAGGGCGGTGGACGACGGCGAGGCCTTGGAAGGGAACGACACGGAGGCAGGGAAGACTCGGCAGTTGTTTCCCACGCGGAGGGGAGTACGACTGTACGAGGGTTTACTGGTTCGTCTGCCGTCGCCGGAGAATAACAGCAGGTGTCGGTGAGTAGAGGGATGGCTAGGCCAGCGATGGGAGTACGGTGGGGCGGTGAGGCCTGCGCGGCAGCACAGCCGGCCGCGGGGAGGAGGGAGCAGGCAGTCCCGCCGGCGCTTGTTTGAGCGGCTGGAGCAGGAAGAGCAGAGATTGAAGAAGCACGACGGCCGTTGGATGGACATCCAACAGTCACTGCTTGTGCGTCAACCTTTTTTTAGGAAAGCCTCAAATCTGTGGAAAACAGCATACAGCCCATCTGCCATTATTTCTAATAATTTACAGCCCATTTGCTAATTCTTAAGGTTTTTTTGGAGCCCATATTCTTTTTGTTAGCATTACAGCCCATATTGTGGCCACGGTTAAAAAATTATACGAAATTTTGCATATTTCGGTGCGGTCCGAACTGTTTTTAATCCCGAAATTTCGAGTCACATTCAAACTGATTTTAAAAATAAATGTATATCAATATAAAATCCAACAAATTGTCCACGCATAAAAATTAATGCAATTTAAAATCTCGAAATGAAAAAAAGAAATTTGAAACTAATTGCCGGTTTGATGTGTTTTAAAAATGTACAGCCCATTTCTCATTACTGATAGGCCATTTTCTCGGCCAGCCGAATGAAGCTCTCCTCGTCTTGAAAGATTTGCAGCCCAACAGGCCTGACAAAGCGACTTACTTGGCAAATCACAAAAAGACTGGGCTGTGGCCGTGGACCCAGCTGCGGCCGTGGACCCAGCTGTCAGCCTCTCCACGTACAGTACTCTTCCGATAGAAGTCGGTCGTTGACCACATTGACCACGCCGCGCCGAGAGCACCAAGGCGGTGGACGACGGCGAGGCCTAGGAAGGGGACGACGCGGAGCCGGGGAAGACGCGGCAGTGGATGCCCAGGCGGAGAGGAGTACGAGGGTTCACTGGTTCGGCTGCGGTGTGAGGCTGCCGTCGCCGCAGAATAACAGGGGGTGTGGGTGAGTAGAGGGATGGCCTGGCGAGCGGTGGGAGTAGTAGGGGGCGGTGAGGCCTCCGCGGCATCACAGCCGGCCACGGGAGGCAGGAGCACGCGGCACGACCGGCGCTGGTTTGGGCGGCTGGAGCAAGAAGACCAGAGGTTGAAGAAGCACTACTGCCGTTGGATGAACATCGTACGGTAACTGGAGCTAGAATCGTTCATATTGACTAAGTTGACAAAGCCCTCCGTCCCCGTCAACTTGGTAGGCCCACAAGTCAGCCTCCCACGATGCTGGGTTCCAGCTGGCAGGGGGAGTATTCATTTTTTTGTGCGTAATAAGGAGGCACTTCCTTGCGTGCGAAGATAGCTGGTGGGTCCGACCTGTCAGCGGGGGGCACGTTTTTTCGCGAAATACAGAGACCCTTCCGGTGGGTCCCAGATGTCAGGTGGAGGAATCAAAGACTTGAGAAGGCGTACAGAACAAGCTAGTGTACCAGTAAAGAGACGTTGCTGAGTTTTAGAAAAAAGAGAGACGTGCTCCTGTAGCTGGTTCGAATCCAAACCTAGACTATGACTATATATGGTGCTATGCTACTCTGCAAGTAATGAAACTGACATATCCAACGTTCGCTTCTCCTCTTCTCTACTTACTCTGCCTAGCATCAGAAGCTCTGGCCGCAGCAACCATGTCCGCTGGCTGCTCGTCCACCTGCTCTTCAGCAGGCAACAACCAAATATGCGCCAAGTCGCCACCCGTACCATCGCCTGTGGGTCTCATCACACCCCCGCCGGCACGCGCACCGCAGCCGGTTGCTCATCGCAACCCGCTGCCGTTGGTGTGGTGCCACTGCTGCAAATCACGCAGAGTCATCCGTCGCGTCTCAACCACAATCCTCAACCCTGGCCGAGTCTTCTACAAATGCCCGAATCATGGGGTAATAATATGTTTAAGTGTTGTTCTGCTGCTTTCAGTTGCTGATTTTTTTAATAGTTTGGTTGATGATCTTCCAATTTGATTCGTGCAGAAAAGGGAAGATTCGTGTGATTTGTATTTCTGGGAAGTTGCTGATGTGGGGGAGTGCAACTACGCTGATTATTTGGTTAGCCGAGGAATCCCAATACCAGCAGGTTGGGGTGTTGGACAAGTAACTGAAGGAACGGCAGAAGAGGAAGATGCAGAGCAGAAGGTTAAAGATGCAGTTCCTCTGATCATGGCCAAGCAACAGCTGCTGAACGGCCTTGACAGCAATGAGGAGATGAAAGAGCTTGTGAAGATAATGGGCAAAATCGATGTGCTCTGTAGGATGATTGTCTCTTTATTTGCAGTGTATGTAGCACTCGTGATGTATTCAGTGGCTATGACATGAGCACTTTGCTGAAACTAGTAATGAATGAAACCTGTGTAGCAGGCTGGGCGTAGTGTTGTGAACATCTAATGATTTCTATTAACGGAAATCAGGGGGTATCCCCTTTTGCTCATAAATAAATAAATAGCAGAGGCCCTTTTGGTAATAAATAAATAAATTAGCAGAGGACCTGTCGGGTCAGCTTTGTTCTCATTCGAAGACGTCGAGCAAATTGCAGTCCAACAGCAAACTATGTCATCAAATTCAAGTTTCACAGCCAAATATGAGTACAACTAAACAACAATGTCATCATGTTTTAGTCGTCATACAATCACCAAACACAAATCAGCATACATAACAAGTGATGTTCTCACAGGAAAATACTAAACAACATGTTCATCAGGTTTCAGTTGTCATAGCAAACACAATTTCACATAGTAGATAAAAAACGTCTTCTGACAGGCAAATACGACAAAAGCAATGTAATCATCATCCGCAGCAGCAGCGTCAACATCTTCGCCATGTGTATCAGTCTGAATCGTAATTCCCCATGGTGTCATCTTCTTCTTCGTCCTCAACGTCCTCGAACGTTGGCTTCTTCTTGATCAACTCTTGTATGTCCACAGCACGACAGGCAATCTTTTCGCCGGCGTCATTGACGTGATGGTTCTCAAAGATATTAGGAACATCTGTGTTATCTTGTACATCAGGAGCAGTGTAAGCATCATCTTGTTGTGCAACTTCATTAAACGAATTCCTCTGCTCAAACCTTTGCACTACTCTCCAGTCATCGCTACGTGCAAATGTGTCTTCCAAGAAAAATATCTGTGTTGCTTGATTTGCCAAAATAAAAGGCTCGTTGGTCTGGTACGCCGCCTTGACATTGATGGATTTGAAATAATCATCAGCTCTGGGTTTTGCGATCCTGGAAAACAGGTTATACCAACGACAGCACAACAGAACCACACACCGATGATCCTCGAAACTGGAGATATACTGCAACTGAACAATGTCTGTTATGTTAGCATACATTTCAGTTGTCTCTTTGTCATACGTATCCGTGCTCATGATGGCACTGTTTTGTGTCTTCCTGCCTTCGTCTCGTGCAAGGGTGTTGTAGCGCACATCTCCAACAACGCAAGATTCATAATGTCTTACCCGAGTATCAGGACCCATTGCTAGTGAGTAAAGGGCATCATCAACTGCCTGCCCATCCTCCCGCATCTTCTTAACCTATGGTTAGAAAATAGACAAGCTGATCATCTTATGTACTCAATATATTAAAAAAACTGACAGTGCAATTCAAAAGCTTACATGGCTCTTGAACCATTTCGCAAATCCTGCCATAACCAGTTTGTCAATGTTTCTTGGATTTTGCGGCAGTAACTCCTTTTTGTAGATGCTGCACAACATAGTGATCGCGTCAAACATCTAAATATATAAGAATGTGCTGCAAGTTTAGTAGATTACGATGTATAAGCTGCAGTACTTAGCACTTACTTGATATAAGGTAGTATCTCAGGACAGTTATTCAACACATACCAAACCATTTTGTCCAAATCTTTAGGTTTGTCCTCTTGTCGACTCTTCCCTGTAACTCGAACAGAATAATCGAAAACATTGAGCCCGGGATTGTCTTCATCCACGTCTTTGCTAAGCTGATCAGCTGTTTCAATGTATTTTGAGCAGAATGTCAACGCTTCTGTAGCAATGTAGGCCTCTGCAATGGAACCCTCGGGTCTAGCTCTGTTCCTAACATAGCCCTTGAAAGTGCCTAGCCGCCTTTCAATAGGGTACATCCAGCCATACTGTACTGGACCTCTAAGTAGTGCCTCATCAGGTAGATGAACAGCCAAATGCACCATCACATCAAAGAAGGCTGGAGGATATATCTTCTCAAGGTCGCATAGGATAGTTGGTATCTTGTCTCTAAGACGCTCCAAAGCATCTATCCTGATATTTCTACTGCAGAGTTCCCTGAAGAATTGTCCCAACTCTGCAACTGCTCTGTATAAGTCAGGGCGGCCCAATCCTCTAAGGATAACAGGTAAAACCCTTTGAAGTAGGACGTGGCAGTCATGAGTTTTCAACCCTTGTACCTTGTCTCCATCTGCACTGACTCTCCTTTCAGGGTTGGAAGCAAATCCATGTGGGAATCTCACACGTGACAGGACCTTGCAGAATTCTTTTCTTTTTACCTTGTCCAAGACGTACACAGCTGGTGCCATATCCCGTGGTTTACCTTCATCTTGCACCTGCAAATCCTTTCTGATACCCAGGTGTGTCAAATCAATCCTAGATTTTAAGGTATCTTTCGTCTTGCCTTCAATATTAAGAAGTGTGCCGATAATGCTGTCACATATATTTTTCTCGATGTGCATCACATCAAGATTATGCCGCAGATCCAAATCTTTCCAATACTCCAAGTCCCACAAAGTGGACCTGCGGGTAAACAATAATCTCTCTTCTGCCCTGCCACGCTTCCTTTTCCCGCTACCATTATCAGGATGGTTTCCTGGTGTAATATGCCTGACCTTCTCTAATTCCACTTGCAACTCATCGGCGGTGAGCCTCTTTGGCGCATCACGGTTTTCATGCTTTGCATTGAACACATGTCTTCGGTATTTTCTAGGATGCGGCTTGTCCTTGGCAAGGAAACGGCGGTGTCCAATGTAACAGATCTTGCTAAGTATTGCGTATGACAGCGGATTCCTGTCACAGCGAACACATGCATTGTAACCATGTGTCGTTCGCCCTGACATAGTGCCCAAAGCCGGATAATCATGGATGCACCAAATTATAACAGCACGCAGAAAGAAATCAGCTGGTGGGCTGCTATATAGGTCTCGAGTGAGAACACCCCTCCATAGCTGTTGAAGTTCCTCCACAAGAGGCTCCATGAACAAATCAAAATCCTTTCCAGGACTTTTTGGACCTGGGATGAGCAAGGCCATCATGTAGTTTGATTCTTTGGTGCAGACATTTGGAGGCATGTTGTAAGGGATAACAAGCACTGGCCACATGCTATATGTGGCGCTCTGGTGGCCAAATGGGTTAAATCCATCTGAAGCTAAGCCAAGTCTAATGTTTCTCGGGTCAGCAGCAAACGTTTCGTGCTTCTGATTGAAGCTTTTCCACTCACTACCATGAGATGGATGGCTCATTACATTCTGATCTCTGAAATCCTGGTTCCTAGAATGCCACAGTACATCCTCTCTTGTTTCAGCATCATGAAACAACCTCTGCAATCTTGGTGTAATTGGAAAATGTCTCAGAACATTATGAGGAATCCTCTTCACAGCATCGCCATCTTTCCATCTTGATGATTTGCATTTCGGGCATTCACTTAAGTTGGCATAATCCTTCCGGAACAGAACACAATTATTCTTACAAACATGGATCATATCATATCCAATTCCAACTGCACGAAGGAAATTCTTCATTTTACTGTAGGTGTGTGGCAGCTCAGACGCATCTGGGAAAGCTTTGCGGAAAGCAGCCAACATCGCATCGAATGATTTGTTGGTCATCCGCTCAGATGTCTTAACCTGAAGAAAGGTGACCATAGCTGAGAATACTGACAGCTTATTTCCTGGGGTGACAGCCACGTTGCATTGTTCCAACATGCGGGCCCACCGTTTTTCTTCTGCAGGTGAAAGTTCACGGAATGCACGAGCATTTCGTAGCATTGTTTCAATGTTGGTCAAACTCACTGGCTCCGCCACCACCTCCTCCTCCTCCTCTTCCACCTGAGCATCAGGCAGATCAAGATGGTGATCTGCTGCTTCCACGTAGTCAATAACATTGACGTTCACAGCTTCACCATGATGAACCCACCTAGTATATGTGACCGACATCCCATACAAGTGTAGATGATTTTGCACAGTTGACTGGGGTCTTGTAACTGAATTCATACAACTGCTACACGGGCAGAGCACATCTGATTTCGGACCACCGTACTCAGCTCTGATAAAGTTCATGAAGTTTTCAACCCCCTCGACATATGCAGCGGAGAATCTTCGAGCAGAAGTTATCCAAGTCCTGTCCATCTGTTAGACATACAAATTAGTTCTTCTACTAGATATTACAGGAAAAACATATATGCTTTTTTATGAAGTCCAGAAGAAAATACCTAGGTCGATGTCTAAAGCTATGGCAAGATATTTGGACGAGCAGATCTAAGTAACGAAATATATGTAAAGCTAATTCAGCAAACAGATTTGAGTGCTAAATTATGGCAGGCTGTTTCAGCAGTCAATGAGGCCGAGCACACAGCCATCAAACTATCGAAGGCCATCGCAGCAACAAAGATCAAGTATAAAACGGTGTAGAGCTATTTCACCTAACAGATTGGCTACTAGACCATGGCAATCTACGTCACAATAAATATATGGCAGGATATTTTAGCAACTAATCGGCCTTGGCATGCCATCTCAGCTAAGCAGATTGAGTGCAGAATAGGGCAAGGAAGCTTCTTAAGCAGGGCATATTGACTGTAAACTACTTCGGCAAACAGTGAGATTAACAGCGTCTACCAGCTAACATTCTGCGCTACACTGACATGCATGGGGCCTCAGTCTAGAATGCGCGTACCATGGGAGAAGCTGACCGCCGTGCGTCTCCACATGAATGTCGCTAGCGGTGGCGGCGCTGACCACCGTGCGCCTCCACAAGAACGTCGCCAGTGGTGGCGGCGCGGCTAGAGGACGGCATTCTATGATAGCGTACCGTGGGAGCGAGAGGATCACCGTGCGTCCCCTCGACGAACCGCGACGCTGACGTATCGGCGTGGCGGGGAGGGTGGCTTTGGCAGAGCGAATGGAATGGAGGGGTACGCGGGGAGGGGGTTTGGAGAATATTATTGGCTAGTTGGCTGAAGGGCGGTTGAATCTAGGATTTGGGGGGTAT